>NC_137622.1:10995876-11260876 GCF_963280865.1 Gymnoscopelus braueri | reverse complement strand
ACACAGCATTAACATGATGACAATAACAATGGAAGTGCTAGCAATTCATGCTGGCCACTAGTGAGACAACACGGGGTGAGTAGGACACTAGGACATATTTAGTACCTATGAGACTGCAGAGAGAGGAGTGCTTTTTGTTCAGAGAGCTCCTGCATAAACATGAGTTTTATTTTGGTTGAGCATCGAAGCCGACATCATCACTACACTCAACATTTTGAAGCGTCTCTGGAAGAACTTCCATGATCGTCCATAACCACAACCCAGTCAAGATGAGACTCACCTGTGCAGCAGGTAAATCAGGATGTAGAACTGTCTTTCACATTATCTTTCAATCTGTTGTTACTTATTCTGCCAAGAAAACAAACAAAGAAAACATTAGAGCCTGAATTATTTACCGGTCAACCAGTTTCATCAGCTGACACTGGCCTATCACAGATCGGTATTGGTGTACTGTATATGTTGTCCGATAAACACTGAACACCTTTTTAAGAACATAGTGTGGTTAAAGATGCTTGGGGTAATTAAAAAATGATTTTACAATTAAAGTGTATTTTGTACCAATTTTGGTGATATCTTTGATTTAAGATCTCCTTGTGCATCTAAGAAAATCGATTATTTTATCTTAGACATTGAAAGCCTGAGTAGAATATATAAATAAGCAATGCACTGCCTCGATACAAATTCAGAAAAGTAACTATAAAAGTAGCCGACTACACCACCTAGAAATTGGTGTCTCTCCGTTGGCCTATTCTATGCAACACAGGGTCTTTTAACTTGGGGGAAGAGCAGTCTTTCAATCCAACCAAACCACAGAAACCAGATTAGTCTAAAATGAAATACATAATCATTAAAACTCTGTTGCAGATGGGGATCTAAAACCCTGGTTAAAAACAGACCCAAAGTTAAAATAATAAAATAAAATAGAATAAAACACAAAATGATGGCGCCCTCAATTCAATAAAACAATGTTAAAACCGGAAGGCAAACTAATACTGTCCATAAAATCGAGCCAAGATAATCCTGGCATGACCGGGGGGAGCCTTCCTCAGCCGTCATTCACCCTGGCTGCACCAGCTGCCTCATCCACCACCACAGGATCTCTGGAAACGTGGCTTGTACTCACCATTTCCCGGCAGCGAAATTCCTACACGCCCTACCAAACAAGACGAGTGCTACGTTTAACTCACAGGGCAGACAGAGTATTACTAATCTGCTGCTGTGGTTGTTTCACCTGTAGGACTCGGTTCCTGTTTCTCTGTCGACCCTCTTGGCTTAGCCGTCAACCTCCAAAGTCTCGCACACGTCCTCCCCAAATACAGTGAGACAGCCTACAGGAACGAGGTGGGGAACCTGACTCAATAGTGCCAGGAAAACACTGGCTCTCAGTGTTGATAGCACAACAACACCTTTCTCAGGCAACTGAGGAAGTTCGGTATGGGCCCCAAGGCCTTCTACAGAGGAACCACCAAGAGCATCCTGATTGGCTGCATCACTGCCTGTTATGGGAACTGCACTGAGAAAATAACCAGAGGCAGCCTGTGTGTTGAACACTGCCAAGGACACTGGCACTTTACAGCTTTTACATGTACACAGATGTTTAAAATAGATATTTATAAACTGGGAGTAAGAACCTTGCACGCAGCATCTTCAAGCACCTTAAGTGCTAGTCCTTGAGTATAACTTTTTTGTTTATTTCCTTGTTGTTGTATGTTTGCGTTATTATTATAATTATTATTATTGTTGCTACTACAATGTTGTGAGGAACTAGAACAAAATAAGTCTACTCTTACAGTATGTACCTGTACACAAGATGTAACAATAAAGAACACCTTGAACCGCTTGCTTCTCGGATCTGTGTTCCTCCCACAGTCTGTCCCTATGACAAGCAGATGGCGGACAGGACACACCCCACCTGTCAACACCATAAAATAATGTAGGCAGCCACAATTCAATAAAACAATGTAAAAACCGGAGGCAAACCAGTACTGTCCATAAAATGAAGACAAGATAAAAGAGAGAAACGCTGGCACCGGGAGGGAGCTTTCCTCGCCCATTTTCTTTACTTGCGGTTGTATGTTTACTATTACTATCATTATTATTGATGCTGCTACAATGTCAGGAACCAAAACAAAATACATTTTACTTTTATGTACGTGTATGTCTTAACCGCCTTCTCTCGCTTGCCTTTCCGGTTGTGTTGCTTGATTCTCTGTTCTGTGTTCCCTTTACGACAAGCAGACGTTGGTCAGGACACACCCCTGCCTGTCACCAAACAACATTCTCACGCCAGTGCCACACGGAATGTCTATTGTGCCTCATTTCTCTCTGACTGGGGTGTCCGCCGCTTCTTAGCTCATGTTGACCTCCCTGCCTCCTTTCTATAGAGCTGCGCAGTGCAGGGGTTAGCATGTTTCCTCACAGCAAGAAGATCCACGGTTCGATTCCTGGTGGGGGTGGCCTTTCTGTGTGTAGTTTGCATGTTCTCCCCGTGTTTACATTGGGTTTCCTCCCACACCAAAATACATGCATTAGGTTCATACTCCGGCAGTGCCCTTGAACAAGGTATACTGGCATAACAAGTGGAGATGGTCCCTGAGCACGGCACTGCTCCCTGCTCCTAAGTAGATAGGTTGGGACACATTTATCCAAGGGGGATAAATTACACCTTTTGTGTACTCCTTTGGCCTCCTTTTAAGTGTCACCTGCTTTTCTCCAGCCAAAAGTCCCCTCTGTGCTCTGATTGGGCGCCTCAGTCTTGTGTCTAATTGATAGATCCTTTGCGATCATTGGGCTCAGTCAGAGCTTGTCATGATCAGTGGCAGAAAGAAAAGGGTTAACACAACATATAAAACACACATGCAACACGACTAATACAAGAAAATAACGGCAATCAGAAATAAGAAAACCAACCAATAAATACCAACATAATACAATCAACACTACACACACTAACTGCAAAGAAATAACTTGACCTCACTAAAGAAAAATACAAACCCATAATACCTACTTTCTGCAGACTGACAAATCCATCTCCCATGGGTCTAGCCGTGCATTGTAAAGGGGATAGACACTTCGACAGTAACTCTGGGGGAGCCCGGGTTCAAACTGGGAACCTTCTGTTTCACAAGTGGCCGCAGTACCTCCTGAGCCACTACTGTCCTTTGCCATTTTGCCTCTCTTCAAACTAATAATAACAAAATAATGTTTTGTTTATTCTAAAGTATGTCACCATAGCAGAATTCATTACCAAGTCTTGTAATGTTGGTCATAGGCCTCTGGGGGACAATTCTGGACACTCAAAAACACTGTATTACTGTATGTTAGGGTGCAGTTATCAGAACACATTCCAAGATCAGATGCAATTTACAACAATTTCAACAATTTATGCACATTTAGTTGCTGTACATGTAGCAAAAACAAAAAATGCAGTCTCCTCAATGAACCAGGTAAACATTTTAACTTACAGAAGAACCATTCTGCTTTTGTAGTTGGGTGACAAGAACAGACTCCAGTCACCTCACCTTCAACTGTAAGATCAAGACCAATGGAAACACTGCTGAGGACATGAAAATGATTGACTGCACTGCACCAACAGTTAAACACTGACGTGGAACCTCCACTGAAGACAATCCGAGAAGAGACTACATGAATCAAGAGCAGTGCTGACATGAGGAATGCAGAATGCAAAACAACTAGTAGAAATGAAAATAGCAATTGAGTTTCAAGAATAAATCAATTTCCATATCCCATATCAATATTATAAGTCCATATCCTGAACTCTGTGAGGATTTCCTCTTGTTGCAACAACGGGGATGTTTCGTCCCTAACTCATTTTGTAAATGAAGGAAAAAAAGACCTTGGGAGAGGGAAAGGACAAACACAATCACTGATAAATAACAAAAGAAAATCCTGAATGGACCAACGTCTAACCTCACTGCGACGTTTCATCACAAGTGGATGATGAGAGTCTATTTTTGGCTCCGAGTCAAAGCATCTTGCCTATAAATAGGACAATTGGAGCTGCTGTGCGGGGGCGCGTCTTTGCAGTGGCCGTGTCAGTCACCGGTGAGATGCTATTTATAGACACATTTACCTCGTGTGTGTGTGTGTGTGCGCGCTGCAACACAGTGGTACCGCAATGAATGAATGATGTACGTGAATTTACCCTTGGTGATGATGAATGGTCTTTACGCCTCATTAACTCGTTAATTATCCCGCAATGTTATGCAATGTAATGTTATTACCAGGCAATTAAAACGTGGTAGTTTCCCAGACACAGATTGCCATGTCAATGTGCAGAATAGCCTAAATAGAATATAGCCTACCTGTAACTGTAAGTCATCGATCGTTGTAGGTGTGTAAATTGTTCAGCTTGCTATGAGGAGATCATTTTACACATTTTGTTTGTTTTTTCCTATGGCGTTGTAAGGCAAAATACACACTGCGCATTAAATAATCAAATAGCCTGTATAGCTACCATCACGGTACTGCGGTTTGAGACTAGTGTTTTTTTCTCAAATCAAACAAACGATCATCTTTATGCTACGTTTACGCATCCATTGTATTGCGTTCGTTCAGCGGCAAAAACAATCAAGCCTGTTACTGAGGGATTTGTCATTCATTAAAACATGACAGAAAAAGGAGCTGGATGATCATAAAACTATACGAGCTTCAATAATAACCTCAATAAATGACCATTTGTGTTTCACACACCACCATATGATATGGTGTATGTACGTTTATTGACTTACTGATGTATATTGACTGGTAGCTTTAATACAGGCCGAGGTGGACGGGCTGAGCACTGAGCAGCAGTGTTGCCAGCTTATACGAGAGAAACAAGCAACCAGGTCTATAAAAACAAGCCCAAAAGAAGCGAGCCTTTTGCCCTTTAAACACATACTGTACATTGGCTATTTGAAAATAGCAGATATACAAGGTCACACCTTGTAGATCTGCTATTTTCAAAAAAGTATTGAAGAAAATGTGTTAAAATGTGTATTTTTTAAACATTTTAACAAAACAAATTTTGTATGGGGGTCCCACTCCTTGCCATAAAAATAAAATAAAAACATTCAAGTGGCATTTCTTCCTCGGCCTAGTGGAATGTGCGTGCAAAATTTCACAGAAATCACATGCTTCATGATTTGAGGCATTTTGTTGAAAATGGAGCACTCCTGCAAACTTTGGAAGCCAATCTTAGCCAATCAGGATGACATCTGAAAAATCTGAAAGACCCGTTTTGTTTAATGACTATAGAGATTCTGTGTATTTGCGTGATGTTTGGCCAAAATCTGTAGGAGTACTGTCAAAAAATGTGACACACACACACACACACACACACACACACACACACACACACACACACACACACACACACACACACACACACACACACACACACACACACACACACACATGGACGGTGCAAAACATCTGTCTCTGCCACGCCTTCGGCCTGGCGGAGACAATAAGCAGCTACACACTTTAGAAACTAGCCCCAAAAACCTCAACCAGCAACAACCAATATTTACAAGCTACTTTACAGAAAAACAGGGCCAAAGTCGCTTAGAATAAGCGTACATGGCAACACTGACACAGAGCAGAGCTACAGCTTTGTATGCATCTCAACGCTCCCGAAATACCCCCCCCCCCCCCCCACCCACCAATACACCGGAGCCCGGTGACTCCGTTTACGTTTCACCGGTTGACTCCGCCCATGCTCGGTTTTGACTCCGCCCACTTACTCGGTTTTGTCCAAATCGGGCTTTTTGCGTCGCCGGAGCTCCCTGCTTCACGGCCGACGTCATCAGAGGAAGGAGGGGGTCTGACGTAGGAGAGAGAGAGTCACCGAGAGGAGAGGGCAGATGATGAGGAGGGAGGAGATTGGAGGAGAGAGTTGCAGCACTGCTCTCCAACACTGATATGAGATACATCAGCCCCCCTCTTCTCCTCTGGCCCCCCCTCTCCCTTCTACGTCGGCGTTGGTGCGTCGGGGGCCCCCCTACTCCAGGCGGAGTCCCAGCCTATATAAGTCACCAACGAGCAGAGTACCCTCACAACAACCACTATAACACGAGTTGCCCGAATTCACGGGCTAAAGAAGAGACGGCTCCACACATCAGCCGCAGATTTGACTTACTTAGCCTATATATCTGACAGAGGGGGGACATACACCCATCCATCCACCAGCAGCCAATCTGCAGCTGGACGGAGCCTCAGAGGCAGAAAAGACAGAAAGAGATAAACAAGGAGAAGGTTTTTAAAACCTTGCTCTGGAAAGAGAGAGAGAGAGAGAGAGAGAGAGAGAGAGAGAGAGAGAGAGAGAGAGAGAGAGAGAGAGAGAGATGAAAGTCCAATAGCAGCAGCACAGCTTCTGAGGCTCATTCACTGTCTCTGTGGCATATCTTGGAGACAGGAGATCCCACAAGACTTCAACTAAAGCTCAACTAGAGCTCTGTTAAGTAACATTTAGAGGAGTTATTCGGTAGCACGCTGCAATGTATCGCTCAACTAAAGGAGCGTCTAAGGCTCGGAGGGACCAAATCAACGCTGAGATCCGGTTCCTGAAGGACCTGCTGCCCATCTCTGACGCAGATAAAGCACGGCTCTCCTACCTGCACATCATGTCCCTCGCCTGCATGTACACCAGGAAATCTGTCTTCTTCTCCCAAGGTAAGAGGGACATTCTTGAGAACTATACCTGTTGATTCATTTGTTCATGTTAACTGTGCTAGAATACAAATTCCTTCATACTAGGCAGCCATTTTTCCCCACACAGTTTGTTTAGCTGGCTCGTGGGTGGAATCAACAAGTGTCATCGCGTGCAACTTCTTATGGTTGAATGGCATCGCTTAAAAAACACATTCAGTACGGTCGATTATCACCAGGGGTCATCAATATGTCCGTACATGTGTCCGTGGCAAGACTTGTACTTGTTCATGGCACATTTTAGATTTTGTTTTAACATAACATTATAATGTTCTTATTTTGATCATAAGACCCAATTATTGAATGTCAGTGTCCAGGTTTTCTTCAGAATATGTATGACACTGATTTACTATGTATGACCCCCTCGACCCACTTTGAGGACCACAGTACTAGTATACATTCAGGGCTAGTTAATATTTGTGTCTATGGCCAAAAAATAAATACATTGACAAAAATGTCCACCACAAGCCGGCATGGCGATGACCCCTGATTATTACTAATGATAAATAATGACAGAGGCTGGAAATATTACAAGGTGTCGCTGTCCACGGTGCTGAAACGCGGCTCTCGGGGCGTTTCAGCACCACGGACAGCGACCTACTGTACCGTTTCACGCGTCGCTGTCCGCGGTGCTGAATCCACGACGGACGCTGATGGCTGTATTGCGGGGAAGAATGGGGGCAGGAATGTCGCGTTTATGGCGTACTTGGATGATTCCCCCCCCCCCCCTTTTTCCTTTTTCTTTTTACATTTAAACAAAAGTGATAGCCTCTAATTTTTTCTCCTCTTTTTCTATTCACTTTAGAAGCGGGGAGTGCCCAGGATACCGCTGGCTTTCTCTCATTCCATGAGCTATCAGAGTTGGTGCAGGCGCTGCCTGGGTTCCTAATGCTGTTGACGGGGGAAGGGAAGCTTCTCTACTTGTCAGACAGTGTCTCCGAGCATCTTGGCCACTCCATGGTCAGTCAATGTCCCATGTAGACCATTACAAATCAATAAACTCCCTTTTTGTATTCCTACATTTTTTAGCATTTCATAAATAACATGCATGTTATTTCTTTCTAGGTTGATCTGGTTGCCCAGGGGGACAGTGTGTATGACATCATTGACTCCTCAGATCACTTCACCATGAGGACCAACCTGTCAAGCACTACATCACCTGAGACAGGTAAGAACTGAACAGAAACGGTACCCTTCAGCGTTACCGTTTAAAATGCCCTAAACAGCTGCATTCAGTCAAAGAAAGTGCAGTTTGGTACTCTATTTTCACCAACCATCCTTCTTCTTCTCTGTGCAGACCGCCTGTTTCGCTGTCGCTTCAATACCTCAAAGTCTGTGCGTCGGCAGAGTGCCGGGGACAAGCTGGTTCTGATCCGTGCTCGCTGCATCTCTCCCCCCGCCTCTACCGCTGGCTCCTACTGGACCTCCAACCCTGTTTGGGTATGTTTCTGTACCCCTCTGGAGACCAGTCCCTCCCGCACCTCCCTGGTAGGAGAAGAAGAGGAGTCCATCCCCACCTCCTCCCCCTCTGCTGAGAGGAACTTCTTCCTGGCTTGTTTCCACTCGCAGCATGGCAGAGACATGAGGCTTCACAACGCACAGGAAAAGTGAGTTTACACACACACACATGCACACGCACACGCACACGCACACACACACACACACACACACACACACACACACACACACACACACACACACACACACACACAAACCCACACACACACACACACCTGTGGTTCACTTTTTTCCATACACATTATTCTTTTCGTAAAGTGACAACTAAAATAGTAAAAACCACATTATCCTAACATGTCTTCTCCCACTCTCCCCTGCAGCGTGAGTGCCTATCTGGGCTTTGATGTGGCAGTTCTTCGCTCCCGATCGTGGTACAGCCTGCTCCACCCACAGGATCTGTCACATGCCTCCGCTCAGCATCGCAGCCTCTGTAAGCAAAGAGTCCTTTCTATGCAACCTACCAGTACAAAGCATGTTACGATGCCACACACCCACACAGTTACACATGCACTGCACCCACTGGCATAATCACATGATGATGATGATTAATAGTAGTAGGACTCACAGGCTAATGTTGTTGTTTGCTCTCCTCGCAGTGAGAGAGGGAGGGGACGGCAGAGCAGAGATGGTGGTGCGACTGCAGGCCGAGGACCGGTCCTGGGTTTGGCTCTACATGGTGCTACAACTGGAGACTGGAGATGTCCCCATCAGCAGCAACAACTACATGATCAGGTATTGTATTGCCTTAGTTACCACACCCATTGATTCCCAGCTCAGATATGAAATGATGAACAGTGAATAGAGAAGTCTAACCATCGCTTTTTTGTTAATTTCCTCCTTAGTGATTCCGAGGCCTGGGCAGTTCGTCAGCAACTTAGCACAGAGCAGACCCAGCTGACGCTGGTTCTGACTACTGGTACCTCTCAGCAGGAAAGCCTTAGTCTCCAGTCCCCCCTGTCCAGCCCAGATCAGGTCTTCACCCCAGGCAGCAGTGGCCTGTCTGCCCAGTCATTTGACTTCAGCACTGCCGGCTGCAGTGTGGGCTCTTCTGAGGAACCAGGAGGAGCTTCTGTTGAGGCCATGCAGCTGGAAGGCGACCCTCGTTCCAGTATCTCTTCTCTGGAGGAGGAGACCTTCTTTCAGCAGGTGCAGTCCACTGGTCCAGAACAAAGCCCCTCGATCGCCTCCTCTCCGACCCCGGTTACTGTCGCAACAGTGGCAGACTTAGACTTCCTAACCCAGAACATTCTGCTGCCCCCGTCCTTCCAACTTGAGCCCCCACTGCCTGCTTTCCCCTTGCCCCTACCACTGGTGCCCACCTCACAGGCTCTGCAGACCAAAGAGCTAGTGTGCACGCCTCCATACACGCCACAGTTCGGCGGGGAGGGATTCCTGTTTGGTGAACCCCTCTTTAGTTTTGACCCCACAGGCACGACCACACCCCCACCCTCATCCACAACTGCCACTGGCACCACCTCCATCGCTCCCTCAGGCTCTCCCTCTGCCCCACCAACAACCACCTCCAGCCCTGCTCCATCATCCACCCTGTCCACCAATTTGCCCCTGGCACTCCCTATCCCAACCACAGACATGCTGTTCTCCATTGAGCCCTGCACCGGCGGTCTCTACGAGAAACTGCCTCCGACCCCCGACAGCCCTGGGGACAGTGACTGCACGGTCATGAACCTGCCCGAAGTTCGAGGCCCACTGTACGTAGACGTCCCCCTGGGACCTCTCCAATGTCCACCCGAGGGCCTCCTGACCCCCGAGGCCTCCCCTGGCAAACAGCCCTGCCTCTCCTTCTTCTCTCTGGAGAGAGAGAGGGAGAAGGAAAGGGCAGAGATCTCCCTGTTAGCTCAGCATATCAGCACTCTGGCAGAGGGAGTCTACCTGGACCCTCTCTTATCCAAATTCTCTCCTCCCTCCATGTGCCCTTCCCCTTGCTCTCCATCCCTCTCCCTGGATGGAGCCGATGTTGATTCAGTCCACATGCTTGGGGAGTTTTATCCCGTCAAAGTGTGGCGAGGTTTGGACACTCCAATGTTCCTCGATGATGATGACTCTCTGTTTGAAGAGAGTGTCTTGGACAATCTCTTCCAGGACTTTTCTGCAAATCCCCAGTCTCCACTCCTCTCCTCCCCTTCTCCTTCACCTTCCCCCTCCAGCCCAGCCTCTCCCCAGACCCCCGTCTGCTGGCACCAACCCTCCCACTTTGAGGGAGTGGGCCACATCTGTAGCGTCCAATCGACGCAACATAGCTCCATGGCAGGGAGCGGGACGACTGAGGCCACAGAGGCAGAGGGGGAGGGCGAAGCAGAGGAAGCTATGGAGGTCGAGGTGGCATCATCTCCTATGTCCTCCTGCTCCTCTGTCCCGGCTTCTCCTCCCCTCATCCTCATGGCCTCCCCTGCCCCCGCCATCTCCACGTCTGGAGCCTCACCCTCGTCCGCCGTGACTTGCACCCAGTCCCTCCTGGAGGAGCTGGCGGCTCTGGAACCCATGTTTGGGGCAGGTGCCTCGATCGCCCCTGGTTTAGGGCAACAACCTGAGTTGTATCAACTCCAGTGTCATTCATCGCCGCAGTACTTCCACAAAGGTGAGAGAGCGATCAGTTTTTCCTCTATGCATAAACTGTTCCTGGATATAAAGCCAAGTGGTGGAAGTCTGAACATAAAATTCTAACCTCTCTTTCTCCTTTTCCTTCTTGTGTTTCAGATGGGAGTGGAAGTGTTCCTCCGTTCTAAAATAAGTCTGTGACTTACTTCATTAAGTATGGCATATTGTCATATTTTGTGGAGCCCTGTTTACTGAAAAGTAAAAAATTATTAAGTGTATAAATATACATAATGTATATACAACTTAAGGACTTAAAACTCCTACATGTCTACTGAGAACAAAGATTGGAATTCTATTTTTGTTCATTCATTAATCTGTGTACTATTTCTACTGCAAGACTGGTGCAACATTAACAATGGTGCATCCACGTGGACCCTTTAAAAGCAAATGGATGCTTTGTCAAATGACCCTTTTTCAAAAAGCTATTGCTCAACACTTTTCAATTGAAAATCTGTAATTTATTTTAGCAACACTTGTCAAAAGGGTCATTCACAAAGTTTAAATCTTAACTGGTTTTGAGTCCATGCGGTGTCCAGCTTCTCTGTAATATGAGCTTCACATTATGACCAAACAGAGCAGTATCTCTGAACTTGTACGCGCTGTTTAATCTCCAGACGCGCATTTGTATTCACTCGTAGTGAAAAAAGAAAAACCTGTTGTGAACAAAAAAGAAAATAGTGCTAATTATAGCACTTCTGCCTGATGTCTTGCAGCAACGCAAACCCAAACACTCAAATGCGCTGGATAACTATGTTTACAAGCTCTCTAAACACTTGCGATGACAGCTATCAGTGGTCTTAATGGCATCATTAATCAGAAGCATATTTCTATTTAAGAAATGATTCTATCCGGTTATCGGAGCCAGCACTCAGCCATACAAGCCACACTGAACTCCTTAATTATCCCAGCTAAGCTTAAAAACCAGAGACGCTTTGAGCTTTGAGCTTGCGGCTGCAGAACCTGTGACATTCCATAAGTATCTCTCTCTATCTGAAACCTGTGTATCAATGTGATGTGCAACTGCATACGAAAACAAACTTACAAAAGAAACCACGCGAAGAGCTTCTGGCACCAGAAGGTCTCAAGAATGTCAAAGCAAAGGTGTCCATGGCTTTTGCCTGATGGAACCCTCTTTGTAGAGATCGTCTGGAAGAATGCTGGGACTCTGACCATGGCGCCAACCCACCGCTACATCGTACTGTACATTATAGACTCTGAATGTGGGCTCTGCAGGTCAGCCTTGGCTTGAGGGCAGTTGGCTGGATATTCTTGCAGCATCAATATTTGCAATGCTGGCAGCTTATAGCGGCTCCTGTGTGCTTTGACACGGCCATGACCTGCAAAAAAGAACTTTTTATCCATGTCCATTACAAATGGACGGTACACATCGTGAGCTCCGCTGGGGCTTGCGGTGTAGTTTGGCACAAACTGACTCTGAATGAGTGATTCTTCTTTTTTGAGAGGGGTTAGAGACTATGATGAAGGTTTTGTTTTAAAAAATGAAAAATAGGGATGGGGTGCTATTTCTATTTAGTTACCAAGCGACACGGGTAGAGAATGGTACTATTCCCATGTGTCGACATGCTCACGTAGAGTTGTCTACGGTCAAGTAAAGGATTGATTCCTACGTTCTAGCTATTAAAGGCTAATTTAATATACGTGTAAAAGTATTATATTGTATGTGTGATGTTTGAAAAACAAAGCAGATGTTAAATGCATACGCATTATTTCTGTGGATACGGCATACAGTATGTTCTTTTGAGAAAGATTGTACACATTTGTACATTTGTATGAACTATAGCATAGCTATTGGTCTGTATAAAAGACAAGAGATTTTTATTGCCCAAGATGGAATATATATATATATCTTTATTGAAGAATGGACATTGTGGATCAGTGTTCAATTGTGTTGCTAATAAGTGTATTTGATTGTCAAACAAATGCATTTGTATTAAAGTGCACTTAAAGAAGCTGATGTGGTCTGTGTCGTCACAGTAAGCTCCCCCCAATTATCATCCTCCTCCTCATCTCATCATCATCATCCCTGCCTCGCTCTCCTTCCCTCCCTCTCTCACACTCTCTCCTCTATTTCTTCCCCCGGAGTGAGGTCCGCTCAGCAACAGCACTGACGCACACGCATGACGAGACAGAACGAGACGCAATCTGAGTCACACTGACGCACAAGCACTCGGCAGCGAGGCTCTCGTGCGCACGCGCACAAAAAAAGAAAGAAGATAGGAAAAAAATGGCTGGCTGCCATCCTACTTTAGATGATGTGCTCACACATACGCACGCACACGCGTAAACCCTAGCCACTCCCACCACCACACCCCCTTTTACAAATCACAGCATCCCACACTGCCAGGGTACCTGTGATGCTGTAGACTCCATATATAGGCATCCCCGCACCACAGCTCTGATTCAAGTGCCTTCTATTCTCAGCCTCCCATTGAGAAAGAGAGCTGAGCAGAGGGAGGGAGAGAGGGGGCGAGAAGGGGCTAAAATTGGAGGTACAGTAAAATAGGGATGTGAGACAAATGATGATGCCTTGTCATTACAGGATGGAAAGATGATCCTGATCAGAAATCACAGAGGAAAACAGACATCGGGTGGCATACTGTACACCCTATAGGGAACATTTAAGTGAAAAACACCTTTAGGTCTGTTTTAATACCTTAAGACAAATTTATGCTCTATTTTAAAACGGTGTCTCGAGCTGAAAATAGCCGATCTACAAGCTCACAATGTGTTGCAGTGCAACCACACGTTGTGAGCTCATGCTTATGTCTAGATGTCCTGACAGCCTTTCTTCCAAACATCAAATTCATCATGTAAAATATGTAAAATAAACAAAGATGTACAACAAGCAGTTTATTCCAACATGTGAACATTTTGTTCCAAATCCTGCCTGCTGCAGTGAATCTGAGCAAAGCTTAACAATGCTACACAGCCCACTGCTACTATCTTGTGGACTACAGAAGAACTGCAACAAAAATCATTTTTTAAGGTTGAAACTAAGCACAATATACTGCAAAAATATGTTTTCATACCATACTGAAGGAATGGATTACAAAGGATTCCTTGAAAATCATACAAACTACAGCAAGCTTTGTAAAATGAGTCAACAGGCTAAACATGACAGACTGTCAGTGTTATTGGAAAATATGGTCCCTCTTTCTAGTGCCAGCCAATAGCATAGACTGTAAGAGGGCAGAAGCCTATACCCACATTTTTGGACTAACTGCAGAGATATGGCTGACTGACTGACATGTAAAAGGAATTGTAATAATCAATAGGCCTACAGGAAGAAATTAAGGCATGCAAAACTATCTCAAGATCCTTAAATGAGAGGAAAGGGTTTAATTTAGGAAGAAGTTACCATCCACAAGAAAGTTTGTTTATTAAATGTTTAGGGCCAAATCAAACATACTGTAAATGTTTTTCTATGTACATTTGAGGAGAGACGTCCCAGATCTTTAGCTATACCTCTGATGGAGTCAGAGGGAACAAATTACCTCAGTCTCCCATTTAGCTTGCGTTTTATGTACATAAAAGAGACCACAGGGAAGCATAATATATAATGAAATACAGAATATAGAACCTTATGTCGGGATAGCTACTCCACACATGACAGGGTACTGTTCCCGATTGTGAGAGTCAGATCAGAACCTTAGGTTTTAATATCGTTATTAAAAAACATTCATCGTCTATTAGGCTTCTAGGTCTTCTGATTCGACTACTATGTCTATGCACCTTTATGCCTTAAGGACCATACCCTGGCCTGTGCATTTGGTATTATCTTGGCTAAACAGCACCTTGGTGTATTGTTCCTCTAGGTTGTAGACACTATCTTGATTGAACCTGGCATCATAAAATACAGGTATTTTGCTTAATGTGAGTGTGAGCACCTACCACAGGCTGCTCACCCAACCTGCTTTTGAAATGCCAAATCAAACAACCGGTCGAAATTCTAATGAATTTGCTGAGACATAGGCCCTTAATAAAGTGACGTTCCGATTAGAACGTAACACCAATCTTAACAGAAAAAGTTCGATCTTTTAGCTTGGAAGCAAAACGCTGTAAAGCAGTAACCTGTGAATGCCAAGCCCACACTTGAGACAGTCTGTGTCAGAGTGCACCGGCATTAAAATGGCACAATTCCCTGAATCATTTGACACTTAAAGCAGAACTGAAACGTCTCCAGAATGTTATTTACGTTCAAAAGACAAGGAAAAGGAAGCTGAGGGGGAAAATTTGTTTCTCCAGAACCTTTGGTTCTCGGACCTTGATCATAATCAATTTATGTACGTGAAGACAGTGTGCTGGACTCCCTTTTTTCTGCTCTTCAAGTTCATTACTCAGACGCACCTGTCCACTCAGTAGGTGTGCAAAAGGACTTTTTCTTCTAAATATGAAGGTGAACCACAGATGGGGTAGAGCCATTGATCAGTCAGCTATTTATTATGGACAAAATACGAGGCCCAACAGTGTCCAACACAAAAAGCCATGAGGCAACATGGGGTGGGTAGGTATAGTAGGGTTCATATGTAAGACTAGCCCATTCAGATGAGAGAGAGAAAGACCGGTTCAATCTTGTTAAGAAGAACAGGAAATATGGATAACTCAGATCATGGGTAGGAAGTGAGATGTCAGATCTTATACTATCAATCTTACCAGTAATGAAATTCAAAACGTCTTCACAGCAGTGGTGGAAGAAGTACTTCAGTTTTCATCTTCACGCAGCTGATTGCTGCTCAGATGGTTCTGATGAGCGCTTGGGGGGGTTAAGTTAAGTGTCTTGCTCATGGACACCTGGGCCGGAATCAAACCAGGGATCTTCTGTTTCCCAGGCAGCCTCTCTACGCATTAATAATAATAATAATACATTTTATTTATAACGCACTTTACATTTTTGGAAATCATAAAGTGGTACAGGGTTTAAATCAAAAGGCACAAAAATAACAAAATCAGGGCATAAACAACAAGGTTACTAAAGTTAAGTAGTAAAAGTAGCAATGCCACAATGTAGAAATACTCTGTTACAAGAAAAAGTCATGTATTCAAAATGTTACTTGAGTAAAAGTATACAAGTATTGGAATCAAAACATCCAAAAGTAAAGCTACTTATTATGCATTATGTCCCATTTCAGTAGTTTTTTCAAAAGTTTCAAAAATAGCAGATCTACAAGGTCACAACGTGTCGCATTGTGATGCATCGAGGGCTTGTAGATTGGCTATTTTCGAGTCTGTTTTTTTTATCATAATGTAAAGATACAAAGTAAATATATTATAACTAAAGTTATCTAATAATTGTAGTAGAATGAAAAGTACAATAATTCCCTCTGAGATGTAGTGGAGTCGAAGTATAGTATTGAAAAATTGACATAGTCAAGTGAAGTAATTAAAGTGCCTCAAAATTGTACTTAAGTACAGTACAGTAAATGTACTTTGCTACTCCACAAATGCTTCACAGATGTCAGGAGTTGTGTCAGGACAGGCAGTGTCAACAGGGTTAACTACTACTGTATTGATTGTGCTAAAGTGATTTTTTTGAAAATACTGACTGAAATGGAAAAATGCTGATATTTGGCCAAGCAGTCGGTCAGAAATTCACACTTGCGGGCTTGTCTTTTTTCGATTTTATGCTCCGATTTCCTGAAAACCTGCAAACGGGTAAGTGCACGGGTAACATTATTAAGCTAGGGCTGAGCTCTAACTTTATGGCTCCTGATTTTAAGCAGGGCAACAGAATTTAGGATGTCTGCACGCTCTATTCAGAGTGACCAATTCCTCTGTGACAAGACCTCAATAGTGCAGGTTAGGGTCTCCCCTAACCTGGCAGTGAGAGTTTTTTTTAATTATCCCAAGCTTTTGCAACCCCATTTTTTCCACCCAGTTTTTTTTTTGATTGAATATTTTATTAGGCAAAAAATGTAAAACAGCACAGTTACATTTAAAATACTTTGTCTAACAGGTCCGTTCATAAAAGTCCTTGCGGACTTGTTTCCAATGAGTTTCCAATCAGTGCCAATGTTCTAAGTAATCCTGGGCGCTACACTCCCTCTGCCAGCCTAGGGAGAGCCCAGCGCAGAGCTCATGCCTCCTTCAATGCATGAGAGCTAACAAGCCTTCTTATTGCCTGACAGGGGGGAGTTTCCCCGGTTGGACGTAGCTCCAACCTCTGACCTAAGGCTTTGATGGATAACAAATATGAAAAATATCACCAATAATCAAGAGATTATTAGAATTAGTCACAATAAAAGACAAGAAGTCTGTGAATTCTTGAATAACGCCCCTATTAGATTTAGAAGGCTTATAGACAAGAGCATAGGGTTAAACAGTTTCTTCCAATAACACCACTTAATAAGTATAACAACACTTAACAGCAATCCTAGGTTGGTCTCAGAGACAGGAACATCTGATATTCCCTCCTCTATGCCCTGTTCTCTCTCTCCACTTTCCTCTCCCAAATACATCAATACACTTAAATGGAAATTAAATAAAATACATAATAAAGCCAGCCCCATAAAGTGCATCTTCCAGTTAAGATCGCCTAGAGTTTTAATCTAACTACACTCTCAGTGAATTCATGTGCGAACACACAGGGGCTATAGACACTGTTGTGTAATTCTGCACTGGCTGCTCTGCAACCTTATGTCCAAAGGGAGCAATTTGAAGAAGAATCATAATTTCTATTCTAGTGGTGTGAAGGGAAGCAACAGAGGGAAGTTCACAGCCTATGATTTTGGATGGAGGGAGCACAGCCCTCTTTAAAATCCTCTCATCATGATGTCACATTATCGTACCACACCAAGACAGAAAAGGTCAACACGCTTTCAAAATAAGATCTGTAAAAGTTTTCCACGTTTTCTCATTTGTCTTCAAGACAAAAGTGTCACGTTGGCCTCCCACTTAACTACATGAATCCTGTAAGTAAGTATCCTTAACTATAATTGTCTCCATGGCATTAAGTTTAATTATTCAATGAAGTCAGTATCCTTAAGTATAATTGTCTCTATGACTATGTCTTAAAGCCTCACTATGTAACTTTTGTTTAATGAATAACATTTTTATCCAATATGGTAGAGTATGTTAATATAATATAACTTATACAATTGGTGTGGTTGTATTTTGTCGCCCTGCTCTTCTATTGAGACATTTAGATTGTGTCAAAGGTCATGTCTCACCTAGACACAAATTCTGACCTGATGGTCGAGATTGAATTTATCCCCTGAGCAAGCAGGCAGGCTCTATTAGCTCAATGGTAAAAAGCACTTGTGCAGGAAAACGGGTTCAAATCCGGGGTAGAAGAAAGTTACAGTCAGTATCCTTAATTATAATTGTCTCTATGACTATGTCTTAATAAAGTATGAAGTAATATTTTTTTTTATATTAGGCAGACATGAGGTGGTCAACTGCTTCCATGTTATTACAGACTAAAACACAAAAATGAAGATAACCCTATACAGTAGCCTATACGATTTGAGTACATTTTTTAACAATTCTCATGACTGGCATGAGTCACAGGCCCAGAAAAGCGAGTGTAGACCAGCTAGATTAGTTGTAGAAAGTAATGAAAGATTGCTCACTTTAATTAACAATCAAAATCTACTTTTTAATATAATTTGTTTTCATAAAAATATATTAAAATACAGACAGGCTACACAAGGGAGAGACATCAATCTACATGATAAATACAAAGTCAAGTGTACTAGGCATTGTTCAAGTTAAAGTAAAATGTATCTGTGTAGGGCTGCATGATTATGGCTCAAATGATCATCCATCCACTTTGCTTAATACTGTAATCACGATTATTAATCACAGTTATTGATATAGATTTTAGGTGGATTTTTTTAAATTTATGTATTCATTTTCTTAAGTCCTTTTTTTCTTGTTTATTGGTGTCATATCTTCGGTCAAATGATATGTACTGGTCTCTCTGATTTTCTCGGACCCCCATCTGAAAACATTTTGTGCCAGGGACCTCAATACAAGATTTGTGTTGCTAAAATGTTTACAAAATATTTCAAATTGGTGGGTGGGTGCTGCCAAATCATCTGGCAGCAACACTGTAACAACACACTCATTTCTCCAGCCTGCAGCCAAACCGTCTATGCAGATGCTCGTCCGGAAATCGATACCATTCTGTAATTCTCTACAGACGATGAAGAAAGAACAAGCCTCAAGTATTTACAGCCATGCCTTATTTCACAGGGAAAAGAGAAAGAAAATAGCAGAAACAACTATGAGTAGAGTGAGTCAATCTATTGTTTATTTCAGGATATTTTCCTAATTCAATAGCATTATTGATTAATGTGATCAATAATTGTGTCTGTCACAAACATACAAATCAGAGGAGAAACTTGAAAAACATGGATTTTTTTTAACACATACTGTATCTGGGGCTGCATTTAATTCTATTGCACAAACGTTTTTTTATGGAAAACTGACAGCTTTCCCAAACTCCACCAAAAAATATCAAGCAGCACTCCAGGGTGAGCCTAAAGCCAAATGTAAGAATTCAAATCCAGTTCTACCAGAGCTGAAAATTGTGCACAACCAAGAATCTAACTCGCCATGTTATCTTAAAGCAACAAGCCCCAAGAGGCTGTGGTTTACTGTGATTTTAGAGCAACTATAAGGGCCGTTGTTAAGCATGACACGGAACAGAGCCAGTGGGCTGGCCCAAACGTCACTGAAAGACTTCATCACAATGTCGCAATGATGTAATTTGGCTTGCTGGGAGGCCTGAAATTATTCCCAGACTTGAACATAGCTCAGGCAGACATTTTGCTGTGGTCACATCTCTTACACCCCACCCACTGACTTGACCATCGCATGGCTGGTATCCTCGAACAAACAAGCATAATAAAGATAAAAGATATTGGATGTTCAACAGACAGACCTATTCGAAGGGAATGATGGTAATCGGTATAGACAAGAGATGCGTCTTTGTAGTATTTCTCGGAGTCCTCCAAAGCAGCCACTTTGCCTGGCTAGCATGGTAAGGGGTGGTCATTGCAATCTTTTATGCAGCTATACATTTGGTGGGTTTTACCGTATCACATCACATGTTTCCTTTTTTGAGAAATTAATATGCACAGTTAATTCATAATATTTGGCACCAGTGGGGAAAGGGGACAAACTTATCTTGGGAAAAGAGGTAATTGAACACTTATTGGACATTTTAATCATATTTTTTTTTTTTTCATTGCAATCCAGTATTATCTCTATTATTAACTTGTTGTGTAATGTATTTGTTGTTAGCACAGTCTTGCATGCCACACCAACATTTCACTGCTTGTACAGTACCCGTGAGTGACAAATAATCTCCTCTTGATTCTTAATGGATTCTTGGCTCAAACAAACACACAAACCGTTACGCTGAGACTAATACACAAAATACACATTTGAAATTATTTCTCAATAATCTTTACTTTCCTCTTGTCACCGAATCCTCCCTTTCACCCTAAGCCTACTGCATAGCATGCAGAAAAGTACTGTGCACGCCGTCTCACATAATTCCCTTTTCATAACTACCGATCTTTGGGCAGACAGTTGCACAGCATCATTTTTATGCGTGCATAGCCTTCGTGCATATGGCCCCTAGTCGTTTATAAATAATAAACACACTCCCTCAGATCCCAAGCTAATCAGTTGCAGAATATGTGCAGACCAGGGAGTTAGGAACCCACATGGGAAATAAGAAGTTTCTAGAACTCACGATTCAGTAACAGCAGAACAGATGTTGAGGCAGAAATCTTTATGGGGGGCATAGATGGATTGGTTAAATGATAAGTGGATGTGTAGTACATTGAATCATAAATTCTGTTAATAAAAGCTCAATAGGCTGTCTTAGTTTATTGCCAGAAGAATGGGGTTAAGGATCCCTTAAATCACCCTTGCATTGTGAAACCCAGATAATTTGGTGTGAATGAGCCTTCATCAACTCCAGACCAGCAGACGTAACTCATCAATACAGTAGAGGACCACACAGGACTCTGAAAGTCTTACATGAACAAAATGATTTTTAATAACATACCAAATAAACAGTACATGACAGGCATATGGCATGTGTATAAATGCAATATAAATACATTGTGTGTGTGTGTGTGTGTGTGTGTGTGTGTGTGTGTGTGTGTCTGTCTTCATTTCTTCTTGTCCTCTGCTGCTTCGGCCGCTGCTGCTGCTGCTTGAGCTTTAAGTGTCTCCTCTCTCTGTTCCAGAAATACTTTGTATTCATCAGCTGACAGGCTGAAAAAAGAGATAGAGAGATGGAGAAAGACAGAGACAGACAGACAGACAGACAGACAGACAGACAGACAGAGAAAGAGACAGAGAGAGCAAAGGGAAATGGAGAGAATGAAAGAGAAAGAGCCAGAAAAGCGGTTAACCACTTAAGTTTGATGAATACTTAAATATACAAGAAATATCAAAAAATATCCACTTTTTTTTTGGAGATGTTAGCCTATAATGACGCCAGGTTGAAAAGTGGTTAACGCATTGTGGGCGGGAACCCCTATTTGTAACTATACCCCCCTTTTGAGGTTCTTGTTGCTATGTACAGTATATAGCAACATACATTTGTTGTAATTTTTGAATACATATTTGAAGTTTTTCAGAAAATTTAGGTCAGGATTTAGAAGGCGTTTTTAGAATCGGCTTCAGGTCTAAATGGGTTAAATAAACATTTGCTCCCGTTTGTACAGATCATCATTAAAGGTGTCACAAAAATGGCAGATCAAATTGTGACCTTAAAAACGGAAGAGCCTGAATAGTACCTGCTTTTTGATGTGGAGTGCACACTGCAGTTAAAATAAAAGCCACTAGATGGCAGAACTCCTACTTTACAGCTTGAGTTTCCTCACCTACCTGCAAAAATCCACACCAGGATTAGAATTGTCTTTTTCGACAGTGTGGTTTAAAAAGCTTAAATAAAAAATAAAATAAAAATCGTGACCTTAAAATCCAAAGTAAAATAAAATCAGAGACTTGGAGAATTGTGACAACCCTTATCATCATGTGTCTGGTTTACTTTGCCTCAGTCAAGCTGCTGTTAACTCGACTCCAGTTGGTCCAAAATGCACCAAATCCTCTTTTAATTAAGACTAAACGAAGGTCTCATATTAGCTCCAATGTTGGCCTCTCCTCATTGGCTTCCAGTCAAGTTTAGAATTATTATTCTGTTTTAAAAGGAGAGTGGACAGTGCACCCTCACCCACACACACATTTTTCTTTATTTAGAGAGACAGCCGGGAAAGCTGAGAGAGAGACAGAGAAGTCTTCAGGCGGATTTAAAAACGGACACCCCCCTTCAAAGGCGAGTGGGGTTCTGGAGGTCATTTGTGCGTTAACCGCTGCACCTTTGACAGGCACTGTAATTCATTTTAAAGCACTGGCTCCAGGCTATATCTCTGAATTATTACACTTTAACAACACTGAGAGAACCCTTAGGTCCTCGAACTTCTCCTCTTGCTTATTACACAGGTAAAGCTAAAGTGTTTGTTGTCTTCCCCATGTCGTCAGATTATGAAAGTCAGTCTATTTATAAATCCTGATGCTGGTTTTATGCCGTTTTATTTTTAATCATAAATGTTCTCTAGCTTTTATGTTATCCCACAGTTCTTCTGCCTGTCGCTAATCTTTTATTTTTTCATTTTCTTTTTACTTTTTTTGTGTGCGCTGTGCTTGCTGTTGTAATTTAATGTCTTTGTATTCCTACTGTGAAGCACTTTGGAACCTTGGATTAAAAAGGTGTTCAACACACACCGTATTACCCACTGAATCACTCCCCAGGTGGTGATAAAGTAAAGTGGCTTAATGGATCGCCGAGAGCCTCAGTCAATGCCAAGTACTGTCACTGTTTTGTTCCGTTAAATAGACTTTAAATGAAGGACACTGGTCAGAAAAGGGGGGAGGGGAGAGTGAGAGAGGGACTTACTCGTTGACGATTTTGATGCCCAGCGAGCGTGCAGAGCCTATGATGCACTTGACGACATACTCCATGGATGCGTTGCGACTTTGGAAACACTCGTCCAGAGATTTGACTTGGGCGATCTCGTACACCGACCTCACCGACACGATCCCAGCCACCTCATGACCTACACACACACACACACACACACACAAACACACACACACACACACACACACGCAAGTCTGTAGATATCGTCGCTGTTGGGTGGAAACCTTGTGTGTCGTATTGCTCAAGGACACTTCAATACAAAGCCAAAAGGGATCGAACCGGTCTGGTCTACCTCCTGACACAGAGGGTAATTGCATATCGTTGCTGTCGGGTGGAAACCTTGTATGTCCAAAACCATTACTTTTCAGTAAAAGGAAAAAACTATCTTTGTGAAGGGAGGCAGAAAAAGTCAACCATCAACGTGTGGGAGGGCATCACTCGGAGCACGAAGACGGAAAATCCATAACTCTCTTGTCTTAGCGCACTGCTGTACTGTCTGTAATTGCCTGCCACTCCGTTTGCCCGTTCATGAATATAACATCAATCAGAGCAAACCTGTGTCTCCTGAAGGCCAGAGAGAGCGAGACACACGTTTGTTACAGGCTATGCCCTGTGGATTAACTGGCTAAGAACTGTTGGTGAGACACATTGGCGTAGTAACACAACTCACCTGTCCTTCCTGCACCTTTCGCGATGCCTGCTGCTTGCTTGAGGAAGTAGGAGACCGTGGGCTGGCCGATCTTCAGGTCATATGTTCTGTCAGGCTGGGGTAGACAAGAGAGCTTACCTCAGATCATTTGTTATCTGTCAAACCTTACAAAAAGGCAGGCAGAGATACTGCAGGTTGGGCTTGGAAGGATCCTGCATGGCAGGTGATTAGTTATCAGATTCAAGGTATATATCAGACTTGGATGTGACCTTTCAAACGCTGGGAATGACCCCCACCCACCCACCACCCACCACCAAACGGAGATACTGGCTGTAAATGGTGCGTTTATATAGCGCTTTTATCCAAAGCGCTTTACATTGATTGTGCCATTAACCCATTCACACACACATTCATACACCGATGGCGGAGGAAACCATGCAAGGCACCAACCTGCTCATCGGGAGCAATTAGGGGTTCAGCGTCTTGCTCAAGGACACTTCGACACTAACTCTAGGGGAGCGCCCCAGCCCGGGATCGCACTGGGAACCTTGCGGTTTTCCAGTTCACACTACCCGGCCACTCTACCCCTGAGCCACTGCCGCCCCTTGGCTGTAATGGTGCAATGAGTTTCAAGACATTTTGTAACAGTGTAGTAGTACTAGCGTGAGTATCATATCAATTACCAAGATAAGTGAGAGAGAGAGAGCGAGAGCGAGAGAGAGAGTGAGTAACAGAGTGAGGCGTAGGCAGGGTGCGGACTACTCTTAATGAGGCATGAGCTCCAATTTTTTGTGTGACAGCCAGTAGAGCGTAACTTTTGTAGTTCCCCTTTCAAACCTATTTCCCTCTAGTCCTGTCCTTTATTTTGATTTTGAAATACATGTACATGTCCCATAACAGATGATGTATGTCCAATTACAACTTGTATAGGTCAATAATAGACCCTCATCAGATTCCAAAATAATCTGGCCTTGTCACAGTTCAGGCTTCGCCTCTCCTCCGGCCCCGCCCCCCCCCTCTCGTCACTAACTTTGTGCCTGTTTGGGAGTCAATTTGAGCCTTTGTTTGTCCGCGGCTCTCGCGGCTGGTGGCCCTTGTGCCTAATGACTTTCCTTTATAATTATTCTCCCAGCCGTTGGTCTGTGCTTGGACATTGTTTGGTTTGTGTGTGCTACCTGCCCTGTGTATCTTCAACTGTCTTCCCTCTATGTTTGAGGGTTCTGTGTTTGTCTTTGAAGTAAAGCCCTTTGTTAACCGTCTCTCTCCGTCCGTGTCCTGCATTTGGGTCCTACCCTGTTCCACTCAAGCCCACACCGTGACAGAATGTCCAAGCCATACAGTGACCCAGCGGGACTCGTGTCCGTCGCCTGTCAGACCGATGGCTTCGGCCTCGGTCGGCCTGCCCTGGAGGACAGGTTAGACTTAATAATGGATATGCTAAACTGTATGGACTCACGCCTGCTCCACATGGAGACCATGCTGGTCCGGACCCAGGACATCTGGGAGCGGGTCATCCAGGGGTCGGGTCCGCCGCCGCGTTCTGGAGTGGCGATGTCGATCCGCTCCAGCGCGCGCGCCACGTGCGGCGGCTCGTCCAGCGAGCCGAGTTCGTGCGTGCTTCCCCTGGCATCGTCTTCCTCGGAGGCGTCGCTCTGCTCGTCCTCAACAGCTCCACGGGAGTGGTCTCCTCCCCGACCTCGGATCCGCGAGAAGGTTCGCCGTCCGAGGTCTCTGTCGGCGGAGAGTGGCCACTTCCCCCGCGAGCGGGAGAGAGCCCCGCGTCGGCGGGTCGTCCCGACGCGCCACCGCTCCACTCCGTGTCCTGTTCCAACCGTGCCACTACGTCAGATCCAGGTTCCGACCGTGTCACTTGGTCCTTGTCCTGCCCCGTTGATGCCATCTGCCCCGTCGATGCCATCGGTTCCGTCTCCCGGCTGGGAGGTCCCGCCGGAGCCACTCGCCACCGCGAGTGGAGAGTTGGAGACGGAGAAGGAACGGCGGAGCCGTTTAGGTCTCTGCTTCTACTGTGGCGTGGGGGACCACCACATCAACAACTGCCTGGTGAGGCCCCCACGTCCCAAGAAGTGACACTAAAGTTAAGTTCTTGTTCGGTTTTGTTTCGCTCTTTTTCTAAGAGTTGTTTTTCGTTCTAGTTTTGGTTTTTGGCTCACCTCCTCTGCCTCCTGTTTTTTCCTCCTGTCTTCTCTTTCCTCCTGTCCTGTCTGCAGCTCCTGTTTCGCCCCGGGTCGGCGGCGGCGAACGACGGGCGGCCCGCCGGGACGTCCGAACCTGGACGTGCACCGCCAGTATCCAGGTGCGGTGTACGGTCCTTCTGACTGGTCCGCGGTCCCGGCGGGGCCGCTCGTGTCCCGTTTTCCGGTCGTCGCTGTCCGGGGACTTTCCTCTTCTGCCTTGGTTTTGGACATTGTTTGGTTTGTGTGTGCTACCTGCCCTGTGTATCTTCAACTGTCTTCCCTCTATGTTTGAGGGTTCTGTGTTTGTCTTTGAAGTAAAGCCCTTTGTTAACCGTCTCTCTCCGTCCGTGTCCTGCATTTGGGTCCTACCCTGTTCCACTCAAGCCCACACCGTGACAGGCCTTCTCTCATTCAGGAGTTTGACCATGGAACTCACCGTTATAGTTTCATACTATTCTTTTTTTTTACAATTTGCATAGTGCTATGGTATGCTATAACTTGTTTGCTGTTCTCTGTTCTAGGCTATTCAGTTTTGTCCTAAATATTGTTACCCTTAATGTTCTTATTATTGCCTAATATTGTTGTATATTCTGTACATTGAGGATCTTGTATTTTGATTTATTACACAGCTCTGTTGAATGCTTGATTCTGATTGGTCAATCGCTGAATCCAGCGGTGTTATTTCTGGATAATGACCGATGAGCTCAATAACAGACCGCTGTGTAATCAAAGACTCAGAGCACCTGCTGCTGAATTCTATGCTGTATCCAACATGACAGCTTTGTAAACAAACACACAATGTAATTTACAACTAAACGTTGCTCTCAAGGATGTTTTTGAAAACATTTGAAGCGGGAAATAGACGATGCAGTAACCGAAAATGTATTCTATTTGATCAACACTTCCTTGTTTTCCGAGGCTACCGTGTTGCGCTGGGCGGACGGCCATTAAGCGGGATAATTGTCAGTACGCTGGTTGTTGTTGAACCCATTTTGGGCGGGAACCCCTTTTTGTAACTATACCTTTCAGGACGGGAACCCCTTTTGGGGTTCCTGTTGCTATGTACAGTATAACAACAATTTTTGAATAAATTTTTCAGAAAACTTAGGTCAGGATTTAGAAGGCGTTTGTAGAATCGGCCTCAGGTCTAAATGGGTTAAAAATAACCCCCGACAGGATCATTAAACACTGAGGCGGTGTTTAATTGCGCGCTGACAATTATCCTTTGTATAATTGACAATGCATTATTGCCTGTCCCTCCCTAGTTAGGGAAACCTGATTGAAGGCGCCAATGGAGCTCACCCGTGTCCTTACCTATAAATGTGAGGTTCACTTTTTGCTATGTGGTTTGAAGAACACCATTCCAGGTCAAAACATTGGTTATCATTAATTAATTAATATCATTATTCTGCATTGTGGCTATGAGTTTGGGACCTTTTCCTCACTTTTAGACTTCTGCACCAAGGTCAGCAGCACCTCAGCAATAATGGTGCGCGCCCTTCTCCTGTTTATGAGCTCCCATGAAAACATCTTTTGTGTGTCTAAAATATTTAAATTGGTTGCCCTGTTCTTCTGTATCTTCCTCCTCATGGAGCATGCCTAAAGTTAGTGATCTATGATTCATGCACGAGGTGAATTAAAGATTAGTTATCTTTAATTCACTGTAATAAAGATACCGGCATGCACGCTATTTTATCCGTCTTAGTTGTGCAGATAACTATAGAATAAACAGTAATACTATATCACTGCAGAGTATACTGTGCTGCAGTGCCCTTTAGTTGTCCATACTGTATCATGCAATGATGTCTGGTTTTCATACCCTATGGAGATTTGATGTGGTCATAAACTAATTATGTATATCAGATGTGCTGACATAAACCAAGTAGGCCTGCATGCTTGCAGCTACATTTTTTCTTTTTACCACTTTCCACCAGCAGATGGCACCGATGTGACAGAAGCGGCAGGTGTGAAGGCTGAGCACTCTTACCGCATATTGCATTCTCAAAACAAAACTCATATAAACCCAATAAAAAGGATCAGGCTACTCTACTCTAATATATTTCAGAAGCTGATTTGAATCAAGGCCTGATGTGATGATTATTATGTAATTATGTTAAACAGTACAAATGAAACAGCAAGAGACGAGGGGACCATTAACAAGGTGTATGGAAAACCCCAGCTACTGTATGCTGTGGTTCTGCTCTTTGCTGTGCACTTAATGCTCTCTGACTCTCCCGTTCCCCTGGGGTATGGTTTCATTAATGAATGCAAATGGAGAGGCTTACTTCGGTGGTACGAGTATGAATAATGGAAGTGCTTTTGGAAATGTTATGCAGCCAATAGCGTTTTTACCAGAACATTGGGTAAAAAGTGTTGAGGAATGCATGCAGGTGAGAGATGGGTTACCTTTACGTGGATCCTGATTGGAAGAGGAATTCCTTCCTTGAGGTCCTTGGTCTTCTCATTGAAGTCCTTGCAGAACTGGCTTATAGGAATCCCTTTCTGAATGGGAGAGAGTGAATGAAGCGATGAGGAGGAGAGGAGAGAAAAGAAGAGGGAGAATGATGCTTAATTTATGTTCTGTCGTACGATGGCATTGCACAGAAAATAGATCTACAAGCTCCGAACCCATGACATCTGCAACGCGCTGTGTGCTTGTAGATCAACATTTTTTGGCGTGCGATGGTGTACGACGGAGCATAATTACGGCGTAAAATAAGTATAAATCGGGCTTAAGACAGGACTGAATGTTTTTTAACATGTCTTCATCCGCATTTCACTCTTGGCAAACTGCAAGGCTTGCATAGTAACGATGGGCTGCTGTCAGTCAATCAGTCAGGAAGCCTTGGAGAAAGGGTCTAACGAGGAGCACACACACACCCTGCTGCCACACAGCATGGCTGATGGTGTGTGTTATGTGCCATAATGATGTACTGTACTATTTATGCAGGTTTTTATAATTGCACTATACGGAATTGCAGGCATGTTCTGTAGCTGTGCCTGGATGAAATGTGTAGCCACACATATTCAATGGGATTCAGATGAGGTCTCAAAGCAGGCCACTTCAGAATGGTTCATATTGGTACCTTTCCATCTAAAAAAAACTAAACAAGGAGTCTAATAATGGCACGCCTTCCATGTAATGTGGATCTCGGATTTCATGTGGCCAGTCTACGACGTCAGTTATCTATGGCATATCTATGA
This sequence comes from Gymnoscopelus braueri, assembly GCF_963280865.1. Classification (NCBI taxonomy): domain Eukaryota; kingdom Metazoa; phylum Chordata; class Actinopteri; order Myctophiformes; family Myctophidae; genus Gymnoscopelus; species Gymnoscopelus braueri. The sequence goes on along the minus strand of NC_137622.1, from coordinate 11,232,018 downwards.
CATATGACTCCATACTGGTTTCAGCCCATTCTGACCTCCTTTGACTTATATTATCAAATTAAAATATTATTTCACAAAATATGAAACATGAAGAGGTACTTCCTTGGCCTACTGGCAGTGTGCACAAGAAAACTATTACTGATCAGTCCAACAGATTGTGTGATGATGTCCAGACAGACAGACTCATAGACCCATTTCACTCACCTCCTACCATGCCATGCTGGGACTAAAATTTTCTCGGAATTAAGTTGAAACTGACAGGAAGCGAAAAACCAACTGCAAGTTTCAGCTCTTCCCACAGATATTCAATGGGATTCAGATCCCCACTCCACTTCAGAATGGTCCAATGTTTTCTTCTTATCCATTCTTGGGTGCTTTTTGATGTCTGTTTTGGGTCATTATCCCATGACCTGTGACTAAGACATAGCTTTCTGATACTGGGCTGTACTGTACATTTTCTGATTTCATTATGCCCTGCACAGATATAAGGCACCCAGCAAAGTAACCCCAAATCATCACTGATCCATGTTACACAGTGGGCATGGAGTTTTGTTTTTTTGAAAGCTTAATTTTGACTTTGAACATAGAGTTGGTGTGATCTGTCCACAGTACATTCTGCCAGAAGTACTGTGGCTTGTCAGCATGCAATTTGGCATGCATGGCAGGTGAGTCCAGTTAGGCATTTTTGTGTCTTCCCCTTTAGATGGCTACCATGGAACCCATTTCAGTCAGACAGCGACGGATGGTGCAACTTTAAAATGTTAAACCTTGAACTTGAATTTTGAAGTTTACTGTACCATGGTTCTTTCTCGACCCTTCAAACAACCTTTCTGTTCAATCTTGTGACCACATCCAGAGATGTTGGCTACAGTACCATGGGCCTTAAATCTTAATAATGGCAACAGTGGTCACAGGAATATCAAGCTTGCATGAGTGATTAAAGGTAGGGTAAGTGATTTGCTTTGGTTAAAATAAGTGTTAAATAGCTCTATATTCTGATAGTACTCATTGCTATAGAGTGTTTGTTCAGTATTAGGAGTCTCCTTGTCTCTCCACCTCTTTATTAAACAGAAAATGCATTTTCGTTTCAGTTTCATTTCCAATTTTATCCAACCAGGACAGAGAACTCAATCAGGATACAGATTAAACAAGTGAAATTGGAAGTGATGACACTAAGAAATGAGCAGACAAAATTGGAACTGGAACACTATACAAATTAAGCTTAAAAATGTGTACTTTCTCCTGATTGGCTGAGATTTTGACACCTACCGAAAAATTTATTTTCTGTTTATTAAAGAGCTGGAGAGACAGGGAGACTCCTGTTACTGAACAAACACTCTATAGCAATGATTACTATCAGAATATAGTATTTTAACCTTTTAACAAAATACTTTTTGTTTTGACCAAAAAATATCACTTACCCTACCTTTAATTCAAAACATTTTTGTATATTTTCACAACTCTTTATTTTGTTCCACTGCGAACCAAAGACATATGTATGGATAATATCTCTTAATTTTAACACCTCTCAGGGCAAATGGTGCATTATTTGAATAAAATGCAATCCTAATAAAACAAAACAAAACAAAACAAAACAATCCAATATTTTATGGTGTGTCTCTATCATAATGTGTTGATACAATTATAATGTTTTATGGGCTGTTCCAATTATTCCTATTCCTATTATATTCATGCCAGCATGGTCTAGGCCGAGTGTCTGTGTTCCATGACTATTCTACAATGTGTATTGTGTGTGTGTGTAGTCATTCGCTGTTCCAAAATGTAGATTTTGAGTATGTGCGTGTCTGTCAGGCGAGGTATGACAGAGTGCATGTGGGTGCCCAGAGCCACAGAGACCCTGTGATAAATGAGTCTCCCTTTTCCAGTCCCTGCCAGGCCAACCAGAGCGAAGGCAGAATGGATGGGTGACATTAAGTCAACACCCAGCCAACGCCTCTCCCCTCGCCATTCCTCTGCTGACTTGGAATCAGCCGGCAATGACTATTAAGGAATCTAATTACTGCTACGTAAATTTATACTGACTTTCGCCCGCCATTTTCCCCAAAGGGCAACACACTGATTGAAATGTTCATTTTAGAAATGAGAAAGGGATGGGAAAAAAGGTTTTCATACACAGTTTAATGGAGTCACCAGCTTCTATTGCTCCACGACGGCGCCTGCAGAGTAATGCACTGCCACCAGATTCTAATAATGGAGCTGATGAAAACTCATTCATCCTGAGACATTCTTCAATGACGGAACGGGGAGGACGTTTATTTGAACATAACGGAGCGGAAACGCCTCCGAACATCATCTTCACTAAGAGCCTCAAAACACACCTGATGCATGCTGATCAGTGCACCTTCATCTTGGCAACTCTTATCAGTTCATTAGCCTCGGAGATGCTGGCACCATCCGGCCTCTGTGTACAGACTAACTCAATCTGATGGACGTTTCGTCTCGTCCCGTGTGTTGCAGCAGATATTGTTTGGCCACCGACGTGTTGCATTAGAATTACAATATATCCTGTTAATGAAATGAAATCCCACCGTGTCCCCGGAGGCCCCTCCCTCTTCCATCACCTCTCCCCCCTTCCCCCTGCTCCCCTCCCCTCCCGCCTTATTAATAGTAATCCCATGTCAAACACAGTACCGCACCACTGTATAGTACTGCTCCCCCCCATCGCTGTAACGCATAAAACAACACAGCTTGAATAAACAAGGGAGTGGGGGTAGAAATTCTAATTAAATATGGATTAATATAAAGGCTGTGGTGTTGGGCATGAGTCAAAGCAGAAGCCTCCAGGACTGCCTCACATATTCTGCTCTCTTTCGTTGCCTCTGTCAGACAATGCCCCCCTTCCCCCGGCTCGTAGAAGACCACCAAACCAATCGCCAGGAAAGGGCCTCCCTGACCAGCAATGGATAAATCCTGATGCTGCTAAAAAAGTGCTTTAAGCATGGATAGCCAAACATTATGCAGACAGAGCAGCAACTGTGCTAAAGATAGTCAAAGGCGAAGTGCTCAGGGATGTCCCCGGGCATATGGCTGAGCACCGTTCAAAAAAATACAAAAAATAAGGTGCACAAACTAAGTCGAGAAATATACAGAGTACATGTTCAGCCTGGAACGTGTGGGAGCTTGGCCAGACGACGGCCCACAAGGGGAATAGTGAACATGAGGATATGAGTTAACACACACATGCACATGCAGAAAAACTATGCGCATAAGACAGGTAATCACATTTTAATTAAGACGTTACACAAGGGTTCGGCCATGGAAGTGTTAGAAGACGACAGTGTGAGCAAGTTTCATTTTCACCCTGGGCGATTTAAAGTCTAACTGCAGTAATTATCGGGGATTGAACCGTGTTGGTAATTGTAATGAGGGTCTTTAACACTGGCGGCAGGCTGGCGTGCCATGAAAGCAAGGTTCAGTTGGATTCTGTGACATTTATCACAGAGACAAGTGCAACACTAACGTTTATGCCCTGGCCAGATCGCTAGCCCCACTCCCTCCATCTGAGCATCTAATCATCCTCTAGTCCGAGCTGCCGGCTAAATCCTCTCTCCTCACCATGTCTGATTAGAGTCGGTCGCTCTCCAGTACAAAATGGCTGCAGCCCATCACCCCGAGGCGGGGGCCCTCCACTCCGGCCGCCGATGAGGACATTCAGCCCCATATCTTCAAAGGCTTCTGAGATCCTGGGCAGCAGGATTAACGCTAATCTACAGAGATATTGCAGCCATCAAGTCCAATGGCAGCACTGGTTAAGTTAATTGCTGTATGATCCATTTGAGATCTGCGCGCAGCGGAGCGCCATTACTTATAGTTAAGGGAGGCAATTAGGCATTTGCAATTAAAATGTGAGAGGTGTCCATTGGGTTTGACCCTTCTACCATATTCTCTTTCTTTTTTTCTGTCCATCTCTCCATGTTAATGTGATTGGGCTTTCAGCTTCACCAACTCTTTTTAACAAGATATAGTACTTGCAGGAAAAGAGAGGCGAGTAGAGGAGAGGAGAGGAGATGTGTGCAGCTAGGGAGGCACCTTAATGTGTGCAGGGGAGAGACAGGAATGGACGTGAGAGGATGAAAGTCGGCTGAGAGGTGAGGGTGTCCTCATCATGATCAATATTTGAACAATGAAAAGGTTCGTTTGACTGACGAGAAGAGAGTGCAATCCCACAAGTGTATCAGATGTGAGTGAATAATGTGCACATATTAATTTGGGAGGAGTGCTGACAGTGTGGATGCGTTTGCTCAGACTGGCCGCAGGTGTTTCTGCATCAGAGAGCACACGAGAGAATGAAATGGGAGGGAGAGAGACAGACAGACAGACAGACAGACAGAGACATAGAGAGGGAGAGAGAGGGGGGGGGATAAGGAGAGATAAGGGGAGAGAGAGAGGGAAGGCGGAAGGGAGGGAGAGTTTGCCAGGAGAACAACTGTGGGCACGGAAGCATAGCAGACATGCAGATAAAGGACACAGACATAGGAGATGGCCTTGGGGTAGTAGGCAAGATTAATTGCCCCAGGGACACAAGTACACTGGATAAATTGGCCTGGAAGGCTGCAGGTTGGGCTGAATAGAAAAGAAGGTGTTTGATTGGAAAGGGGCTGGGCAGGAGGCGAGGTTAATTAAACTCTGCAGTGTGAAACACACTAATTCATTACGTTCATTACCTTGTTCATTTAATCTGCTCTGATGTTGGGAGTTTTATCACTTCCAGCCTGGTCTCATAGCCTCAGTACAGCTGATTAACATTCCTCAGCTACAAACTGCAAGCCCAGTACAGAATGGAACGGCCTGCATTTATATAGCGCTTTTCTAGACTACTCGGAGCGCTTATACGATAGATGCCTCGTGTTCATCCATTCACACACATACAGTAGACGGGGTGGGAGCAGCCAATGCTAGGCGTCAACCTGTTCGTCTGGAGCAGTTAGGGGTTCAGTGTCTTGCTCAAGCACAACTTGACACCACGGCCACGCCAGGAGGTGCCGGGATCGAACTGGGAAACTTCTGGTTCCCAGATCTATGCTCAACCATTCCTGAGCCGCCTGCGGCAGGAGTAGTGCTAGTTGGTTCTGCTTCTGTAGGGTTCCTTACTTCCAAGATAAAAGAGCAGGTCAACTCAGGACAAGGCTTTAACACAGATGCACCCAGCCCTTTAATCAATAGTACATTAATTAATTGAATTAACCTAGACATGTGGCAATTTAATTAATTTCTACCTCTTCATTTACAGAAATGACCCTGAACATGAAAAACAAACAGTTTTCTCACTCAGCTGAGGTGAGTGATTTTGTTCTTTGGTAGAACCTTGGGTTGTATAGCTACCTGGACATGCTATAAGTCCAAATATTGTCTACGCTTCTGTGTACTGTTCGAGGAACCAGAAGAAGGCAAAACAGGTCTCAAATGAACACTTTTAACTCATAAACAAACAAACAAAGCAGATTCAGATTTCTAACAACTTCAACTGCAAAAGAAAAACACTTAAAAGTTTAAAACTGGTTTTGAGACAGATATCAGCTCATATTTGAATAGAACATGGAATGCTAAATTTTACAACTATAATAATCTACTGCTAATGTGAACATAGATAGTCTCACCAAGGAAATGGTGACTATGTTGAGTGGTCACTCATCCAGTATACAGCTTTGTTTTCTCTTGTGATTTTTTATTTATTTATACTCAATCAATTGAATCACCATTTTGTTCATTAGATTCTACTTTAATTTAATGTTTTTGTATTTATTACATTGTTTGTTGATTTCTCTCCATATAAACCCTGTTGTAGAAGCCATGAATGGATTGAGAATTGTAAATGCAAATTTTGTTATGGTTTATATTTTCTATATTTTGTTTATGTAATTAAACGTCCTGGCATTATGTGCAATTTCAAAAGAAGCTATGACCTATTCCGTCAATCTCATCTTGCCAACTTGGACCTCATGCAAGTAAAACCATTCATCATTCAGTTGATGCCAGATCTCTTTTTGGTGTCAGCGTGCTTTATTCTAGTGGCTTAGGGAATGTTCGAAATTCACTGTGACATACTATACAGTCTATCAACAATGAATGCATCTGTGAATATCTGGGAGTCTCACAACAGTTATCCTTAACAGGCATCTGTCATGGTTTTGTAGTGTACATCCCAGAAGTCCATGTGCAAAAGTGTGACAGAATAAAGCAGGAGTCAGTAATCCAAAGGAACAGAACATATTGAAGAATTTTATGGATATGGGCGGTGATATTCATACAGTTACAATAAGCACCTGTTCACCTAAATGGTGGCTGATAAGAAAAAAAGAGAGGGTGCATGGATCTCCGTATTTCTTGTTGGTTTCTTTGTTTGGCTCTATTGCTGTGAGTATATTTGTACATGTTATAAGTTCTTTTTTTAATAGAAGTTATTAAACCTTGGTTTTTTTCTCTCAGGGAATATTTTTGGTAGCATGTCATACAATCAGCAAACAGCCTTACCTCAGCTTCTCAGCAGCTTTTTACTTTGTTTCCAGTACTCGCTACTCGCTACACCTATTGTATGGTGGTTGATTTACTATGATGATCCTCAAAAAAGGTTCATGGTATACAATTTCTTTCAGAATATTTCTTGCTATCCATTTTTGTTGCACTAGAAAACGTCTGTCAAGGGTATTTCACTTTCTCAAAACTAGGTACTTGGAAAATTCTTCTTACTTATTATATATTGGTAAAAATCCATTTTGAGAGCTGTTTCACCATACAGTGAGAATGAATGGAATGTTCTTCTCAATCACAGAAGCAACAGATAAAGCTGATAGACAATTTTTACTTATATTATGGCCTGGTAGCCATAACATTACAACCCATTCAACATCACTTTAACAACAGCATGTTTAAAAACAAACAAAGTGAAAAAATAAAGGAATAGCAACATTCATCAAATGTCCACGAGGGAACAAAATGAGTCAAGTCAAATTCAGCAATCGTCTGCATAACGACCAGAACAGGTGAGAAACCTGACAGCTCTGCTTCCACAAGCAGCGTCAGCTGAATACTCATGCTCGACTCCGGGAGGTTTTTCCTGTTAAGAGTTTTGGTGAAGACACACACAAGAAGCAGCAGAATGAAATTGATTGCATCACAGCAAAAATTCCACATTTTCGACTCCATTAAGTTCTCCTCATTGTGTTGACAGTGTTGTGCTTTTTCACATGAGTAATCACGTGCAGGCTGCAGCATAATGGAGGAGGTTGAACCGCAGGAAGCTGAGGCAAGACTGGGGATGACTGAAGAACTGTAAGATTGGATGACAACTGGAGGAGAGAGGCAGCGACTGTGTGTGTGTGTGTGTGTGTGTGTGTGTGTGTGTGTGTGTGTGTGTGTGTGTGTGTGTGTGTGTGTGCCACAGTCTGGTAAAGATAAAGCAGCACTGCAATAAGAACTGGCAGCAGTGTTGTAGGAGCGTCAATGTTGCACTTACAAAGGATTGTGATGGATAACGTTGAAATCACCATAGGCGTCGGCTCCCAACTTGAATACGACACTGAGAGCATCTGTGAATATGATGATCTCCATGAGGTGGCAAGAGACGGGTAGCTCCCTGCCCTGATGTGTGTTTGTGTGTGTGTGGAGGGGGGGGGGGGGGGTCAGTGGAAAGTGCCCGGAGCATCCAGAGACATGCCCTTCCAAACTTCCCCCAATCACGCCTGGAGGAAAAGTGATGACTGCAGAGTAAAATTTGTGGACACTAGGTCCTTACTAACAAACCGTCCGCGCTCTCTCTCCTGTTCATTTCCTCCAACTTTATTCAATCTCTCCCTCTCTCCTCTCTGAAAGTGAGCCAGAGCCGAGTGACCTTCAACCACACCCGTGGGGAACAGGGGGAAAAAGAGGAAGAGAGTGGGGGGAGGGGGTAAGCTGAGGAGAGGGTGATGGACCAAAGAAGGGTGCAGGACAAAAGAGAAAAAGGCACATACTGAAGTCAGAGAAATGGAAAATCTCTTCTGTAGGGGACCAGTGAAGTGCACTGCTGCATCTGACAAGAAAGATGACTCCTCCTCTCTCCCCTGTCTGATTAAAGTTCTCACTCTGCAAAGAACCCCAGGCCTGAGGAGCAGGGGAATAATGCCTAATTAAAGCCCGAGTTATACTTAGTTATGCATGGGTGTCGCGTACCATAAAAGCTAAAGTGAGCTTGTAGATCTGCTGTTTTTGGTGCTCGCCACTGGCACGCAACAACAACGTTTGAATCAGGCGTTATGCTGAATTCACAGGCAGCGGTATTCCAAAGCGGTGAGGTTCAATTATAGAGTTTTATTACACGGCTTGGTTGGATGCTTGATTCTGATTGGTCAATCACTGAATTCAGCTGTGTGTTATGCAAGGGATAATTGACGGGTCGCCGTCATTATTGAGAAATAAATCCGGACAGGGTGCTAATCACCCTGAAGGGATTTATCTCTCAATAATGACCGGCGAACCGTCAATTATCCCGCTTATTACACGGCTACTTAATAAATTAATTAATAAATTGACCCAAAAGTAACAACAAAACAAAGTATTTCCTTGCTTACAGTAATGAAAGTATTCCATAAGTCGCCTTGGAAAACAAGAAAGTATTGATCAAATAGAATCAATTTTGTTTGTTTACATGGCTGTCATGTTGGATACAGCATAAAATCAAGCAGCACAGCAGGTGCTCTGAGTCTTTGATTAGACAGCAGTCTGTTATTGAGCTCATCGGTCATTATACAGAAATAACACACCGCTGAATTCAGTGATTGACCAATCAGAATCAAGCGTTCAACCAAGCCGTGTAAGAATTCTGGATAATGACCGATGAGCTCTATAACAGACCACTGTCTAATCAAAGGCTCAGAGCACCTGCTGCGCTGCTTGATTTTATGCCGTATCCAACACGGCAGCCATGTAAACAAACACACAACGTAATTTACAGCTAAACATTGCTCTCAAGAATGTTTTTTAAAACATTTGAAGCGAGAAATGGTCAATGCAGTAACCAAAAATGTATTCTATTTGATCAACACTTCCTTGTTGTTCCTTAGTTGTGTTGCGATGGACGGACGGACGAACCTGGCATAAATGTATGGAATACTTTCATTACCGGAAGCAAGGAAATACTGTTGTTACTTTTGGGTCTATTTATTTTTGTATTTATTAAGTAGCCGTGTAATAAGCCCCTTCAGGTTGATTAACCCTCTCGGCTTCGCCTCTGGGTTTATTCATCCTGTCAGGGTTTATTTCTCAACAACGACCGCTGTGCCGTCAATTATCCCTTGCATAAAAGAACTAGAGTGATAACCGTAAATCCCCACCCAGTCACTTCTATGGAGTTGCTCGCCCAGCGCATACTCCCTCTTTCCCCCTTCTTCCATGTTTGGTGATGATGTCGCGGGGCCCTTACACGTCATAGAGTTATGTCTCGTATGCCGCGTGCAAGCGTGTGAGTCGAGCCGTTTTCTCTCATTCACGCATAGGGCCCCGGCTGCACTTCCAGAGTCGGCCACCCGGACACTCGAGCTTCACTTTTCCCTCTCGGTTCTGGGGGCTTGGGTTCAATGCATTGTCTATGGCGGCGGTTTTCAAACTATGGGTTTTACTCAAAGTGAGGTAGTGGGAAGGGGCCGTTGGGGTCGTGCATTGGCAAGCAAAAAAATAAGATTGTTTGTTTTTATCAAGAAACAGTAGAAAAGAAAGACAAAAAAAGGGAGGTCATCGCGACCAACATGAAGAGGATGGCTACTTGACTCCTCATACACACATAGCTCCGCCTCCAACACCGACCGAGAACAAGCAGCAACACAAGCGCTAGACACACATGACACAGGCTGAGGCACACAAACTGATTTAGCTGGTCATAAACAATTTACGTGGGTGGCTATAAAAAAGTTTGAGAACCCCTGGTCTATGGCATGGAGCAACCATCGCTTTCACCGCTGCAGCAGGAGGCGGAGTCAGTCACAGAGCGGCAACCTGATGTCTGTCTCTGTCCCTTTTATGCCCATATATAGAGATCTCTGCATCTCTGTCTGTCTGTCTGTTTGTGGCTCTTTTAAGCCCATATTTGGGCATATCGGTCGGATCAGCGGTTCTGGACAACTGGATCTCCATATATGACTATTGCCTATGTTTGGGCATATCCGTCGATTCAGCGGTTGTGGACAACCACCTCCGAATGACTCGACGCCGGGCACCACACTCCCACCACATAAAAGTGTGACAGCTATAATTTGTAATAATGATTTAATATCTGCAAAATCAGTCAATATCCTAAAGTGATCTTGAATTGTTGCTATAACATTTCTTGCCACTAAACAATGTTTGGAATCAGTTCAGCAGCATAAAATGTCATATTTCTTAATGATAAATCTGTTAATGTAATCTAAATTAGGTAACAACGGGAGCTGGGAGCTTAAAATGCCTATATCTCAATTGCACAAAAAGATACATTCATTGTAACGGTTGTAATGTAACGTTTTCCTAGTTTATCGAAAAACCTTTTGTATAATCTTTTTAAATTGAAATATATAGCCATTTTAAGCTCCCGGCAGCCATCTTAGACGCCATCTTGAAAATGACATCTTTCCGGAAGGTATATTTTCCTAGATTCTTTTGTGTTCTTAAGCATGTCTAGAGGTACCAGAATCAAGTGAACGTTCTTTCGTATGCATTTTTGCAATTGAGATATACAGTAGTTATTTTAATCTCCTGGCCGCCATTTTTGGACTTGAAAATTAAGCCTTTCCAGAAGGTATATTTCCCAAAAGTTCTTGTGTTATTAGGTACGCCGCCCTAGAGGTACCAGAATCAATTGAAAAATCCCGGCAGACGCCATCTTGAAAATGACACCTTTCCAGAACGTATATTTTCCTAGAATTTTTGTATGTTATTTAGCATGCCCAATACTACCAGTCCAGAATCCATTGAAAAACCTTTTGTTTCAATTTGTTTGGGGTTAAACCATATATTGACCTGTCTATATAGATAGACAGTCATGTTTTTATTTATTTATTTATTTAACCTTTATTTAACCAGTAAAATCACATTGAGACCATGGTCTCTTTTACGAGTGTGCACTGGCCAAGAGAAGAGGCAAATAAATGTTACACAGCTCTGCCAGTAACAACAAATACAGGACATGACAAAGACAAACATATAACATTGTAATACCAAAAACCTACTACCAGGGAGACTCAGAGTCTAAATAGCTCACCAATAACAGACTAATAAAAATACTAATAAGAACAATATATCATGAAACTACTAAGCTAATATAAAACTAAGATGTTCTTGCTATATCGACAAGTCTGAGCTTGTCTTGATTTCAATTACCTTCACCTGTCACTTGTTGATTAGACTGTCATTTAATTGGCTTGCAATTACGTTTTTTCCAAGCACTTGTTTCTTTCTTGCGAATGCAGGAGCAGTTGGTAAAGCTCTCCCCATCCTTCACAACTGACCCTGTCAATGCGCTGTGATTAGTTAGAAAAACTTTAACCATGATTTGATTGGTTCTCGCCAAAGACAGAAAGTGTAATCCCTAAGTCTAGCCCCAGACCTCTGCTCTTCCGGGTGGTGAGACAATAATTCTTCATAATCATACATGGTGTATTAGAATTCTCATAGTTGTACATTATAATTATTACATAATGCATTATATCACTTTTATAATCAAGAACGAGTGATTATTAAGTATTGATGATTGATGATACTTGCCCTATTAAGTCATTATAAAATGCTTTTTATTTGTTATGATTATTGTTATAAAGCATTATGAGTGTTTATCAGTGCTTAAACCATAATTATACAGTGTTATACAACATTATAATGCATTATAAGTATGTTTAGAATACATTATAAACAAGGGCTTCATAGAAAGTGTCACAGAACTGGGTAAATGAGAAGTGTGGGGGCGCCGACCCAAAATAACTCTTTGGTGGAGAGAACAAAACCAGCCTCCTTTCATAAAAGGACTGCTTCCAGATACTCCATTTTCTGGACCGGGCCTCCCTCTCAAAATCTGAATCCAATTTGTTCAGCTGTACGGTAATCCGGCATATAATGAATTCATCTACAACAGAAGGATGCTTTTTTTCTCGTTTAACTACAGGAAGAGACAGAAGGAGCGCTAATTAAAGTTGTAACATCTGCACTCTTTTCGTTTCCACGGGCAACAAGCATCATTTGCTCTACTTGCTACTTAAAGGAAGGAAAACAAACAAGGTGTATCAGCCCACACTTCCAAACAATGCAGAGGAAATTATGCAAGCAAGCAAACAATTACCAAGCAGAACCAGTGAATGCTAAAAAAATATGGAGCAGCATTGATCTTACAGATTTTGGGGCTGTACTAAAATAACAGACACATTTCAATTTGAGGGGGGATATTATTATAATGCCACGACCACGATTGTATAAATTAATAATAAAATGTGTTTTTGGTTAACATATTTTGTTATTTAGCCTCTTAAAGTATTACATTTAACAGAATGGGGTGTGCCTTTTCTGGCTCAGTGCACAGACCATTATGCTCCTAGTGTTTGAATTATCTCTCCCCCTCTCTCCCTCTGAAATAAAAAGCATAGGGGCCTACAAATAAATACCAAAATGAAAATTAAATAATAATTTCAGCATTAAATAAATACGAGAGGCATTTCTGCCCTTCGCTTCTTATGTCTGTCGATGAAACGGAGGCAATTAATTATTCATATTGAGACCACCCAAACTTCCACAGCTGATGGTGGAGAGTGACGGCAAGAGGCCAAACGAAGGAATGAGAGAAGGATGGAGGGAGGGGGGGGGGGTAGTAGTGCACGTAAACCGCGTACCAATTAACACCACCTCAATCACAAACTCGGGGTAGCGACACTTTAACGTGTTTCCTCGCGTCTCTTTCAACCTTTTACCCTCCTTCCTTCCCTCGTGGTGGTGTTACGCGCATAGCTGCTTCATGCGCACGGAGGAGCCGGATACATAGTAGCGCTTTTTTGAAGCCGACACATCTTCTACACGTCAACATTTTGCGGTCTGATCTGATGATACCGTAGCACCAGCAGCCAGGCAACCGGCTCACTTCTTCCTGTGACCGACTTCACAGCGCCCGCACACACACACACACACACACACACACACACACACACACACACACACTGTTGCCAGATTCTGTGAGAGAAATAAGTAACCACGTCTAGGAAAACAAGCCCAAAAAAGCAACTATGGCTATGCCAACGGCATCTACATGCAGTTTACGTGCACTATACTATTTGAATCATTTTAACAACACAAATCTTGTATGAGGGTCCCTGGCACAAAATATTTTCAGATGGGGGTCTGTGGACAAATACATATTAAAGGAAAACTAGGTAACTTTTAGCCTACTTTATATTCATGTATATATAGTATATATTATATACATATTTAAGCCCTCATTTCCCTCTATCTATTGTGCTGGTGTGTTTCCTTGCAGAAAGACACATCCCTCTGGCTGTATTTAGCTTTTCTTCCACTGTTTATGTTGACATTGATCCTATGCAGGGACGCCTCTGTGTGGGGGGAGCTCTGCTGGAGCCCTTAATGAATCCCTTTGAACTTCAAAGGGGTTGTGCACTGAGTTGATTGATTGGGCCATAAAAGTGTCAAACTCATTCTGTGCTCGTTGGTGCTCTCTCTAATCAATTAAGGGGGGAGTGTGTGTGTGTGTAATGTACACACACAGATCAGAAAAAGTTACCTAGCTAGTTTCCCTTTATTTTAGGGGTCCTTGCCATGAAAATGTTTGAGTATCACTGGTTTAACAACATTAGGAAACAAGCCAAAATAAGCAACAACTGCACTTGAGAAACAAACGCAACCCGCAACTAGCAATATTTACAAGCAACTTTACAGAAAAAGAAGCACAAAGTTGCTTATAATAAGCGGACATGGCAACACAGACACACACACGCACGCACTCACACACACTCACAGAGCTCACACACAGCACCGTTGCTGCCAGCAACAACCGGAGCGTCGAGACGGGTAAAAACGGACATTGCGGGAAGTCACTGGCAGATGCAATCCTATTATACAGACACAGACCAGAAGGACACGATTTCATACACAGGGCTAGTGGCTACTACTGTACATAGAGAGACGAGGAGAACGCATCTCAGTGGGATATGAGCCCGGTTTTTCTCCGACTCAACTCGAGGTATCATCGGCACATTCTCGGTGCAGCGACTTTCCTGCTGTATGATGATAAAGAGTGTCATATAGCAGCCAGAAGAAGAAGATACCACCAGAGACAGGAGGAGAAACACAGCTAAATACCAGTCATCCCTGATAGATCTTTTTTAGTTTTTGTTTGCATTTAATTTTCCTTTATTTTTTTTAGATCAGAATCGAGACTTTTATCTGGTCTTCATCGTCAACGCTGCACTTCAGAGAAAGATTCTTCTTGTCTTGGTCTCAATCAAGCGGATCGAGGAGCACAAGTGCAATACGAATGGTTTGGGTAACTACAGCTTTACTTTTATTATCCATCACCCGAGCGATGGGTGCACGGCGTGCACCTATTAACCGTGTGTGTGTGTGTGTGCGGGCGTGCGTGCACTGTACGCGCGCGCGCGCGCACACACACACACACACACACACACACACACACACACAGTTAATAGGTCGGTTATGAAACAGGTGTTGCAAAGAAGAGACGGTTTTGTTATCAATTTAAAAAGAGGACGCAAGACATGAAACATAAATGCAACAATATCAAGATAATTGCTACCGTTGAGATGAAACAAAGGAAACACTCTCGATCTAAACTTGCTGAAATCACTGCAGTTCTAAAAACTTAGCAATCAATTGTGCCTGATAGGATACATCAACAGATGTTTCTGCGGTAATCAATCATGTGGGATTAAGTCCAGAGGAGAGAGGGATTGTTCGAACAATGCATTAACAGGAATTACACCCGTTTATCCCACTATTGATTGATTGAGTTAAAATGTCGTCGCCTGTTGTTCATTTTTTTGTGTCCTAATGCCCTTGGTCTGAAAGCTATCTGTGGATAAGTTATGAGAGATCTTGGCTGCAGGGCGAGGTCTTCTAGACACATTTGGGGACTGTAGGACATTGTTCATGGTGATTACTGGAACAGTCCATCTGTCCTATCTCTCTACCTGCATTTTCTATACAGTTGGCAAACAGCCAATATTAAAGAAAAATAGACACCCCCACTCAGAGAGAGAGAGAGTGTGTGTGTGTGTGTGTGTGTGTGTGTGTGTGTGTGTGTGTGTGTGTGTGTGTGTGTGTGTGTGTGTGTGTGTGTGTGTGTGCGCGCGCGTGTGTGTGTGTGTGCACGCACACGCAGACTGAATTTAAATAAGGGACTTCAAGATCCCTTTTTTGTGCAAGGGGGTGCAAGCATCTCCATGCAAGCCAACACACAAACACACATCACACATAACAGACCCAGAGGCACCAGGGTTAGATTGATTCTGAGCACAAAGCATAACGTATACAAATATAATACACAAATATCTCACCTGCGTGCCATTACGGACCGTTACTCATGCTTACAGCCGAATGGGCTGCTTCACCTTGTCACCAGCAGTCATATCTCAGGCCAGGAACTGACAAATGTGGTCATTATTGATGAGCTGGAGTGGACACACAGGCTGTCACAGCCTGGCCCCTCGCCATATAAACAGAATAAATTATATACGTGTTGACAAGCTGACAGAACGCAAACAGGGACTGACAGGGAGACTTCCAGGGGAAAAATTCATGTACGGTTGCAGCTTGAATCACAAAGAGGAACCAACAACATTGTGCACCTGCTCTGCACCTCTGCGGACTTGCACTTTTGAATTCCAGTTATTTTCTCAGCCAGCAAGGCTTGTGAAGTCCATTCAACACCTGATAATCAAGTTGCAGGATGCAGCGTGAGGCTATACCGCAGGTAATATAATCTAATGTAATATAGCTACATTAGGGGATGCTGCCAAGATCCATGTCCTCGCAGCCTCCATGCCTCTGGGCGGATTAATCACTCCTTATCATTTCCTCAGTCATCTCCTTGATTCATCTGCTTCTGAAGACATTTTAATGTGTAATGTGTCTCCGTACCCCTCCCCATGAATACATTTGAATACATCCAGCAAAGACAGGCGGGCGCACACAACAGCATGTCCTCCGATAAAATAACACACCACTTTCTATCTTCATTTCACTGTCCTTTTCCCCCCATTTATTCATCACTTTTCTTTCTTCCTCTATCCTAGCCTCTTCCACAGAGATTATTTATGAACTATTACCATCATGCTGTAACACTTTATTAGACATGTAGACAGCCAAAGGCAGATTAATCTTTCTCTTGCTCACACACACACACACACACACACACACGCACGCACACACACACACACGCCTGTTCAGTGATTTGAATAGCACAGAGCAGATGATGGAACTGCTGTTAGTCTCGGGATGATGTGTCTTCTATCAGCAACAGATCAACGCATGTGTTTCAACAGCCAGCCTGTGCTCAGAGGCCGTGGCGCTGGCCATCTCTCGCTCCATCACGCTCAAGTGTTGCCATTACGGCACATCTGACCCGGTAATGATTTCATATTATAATGTCATTGATCTGTTAAGAGTGGCTGACACACCGATTGGTACTCAGCAGAGAGTGGACACTCCAGTGGCGGGCTCTGCCTGGGGCCGCACGCCACAGGCCTCTGAGCTCAATACGATAAAGAGTGGTTGGTTCAATTCCACCGTAAGGTCGATCATCATTTCTCAGTCCTGGATCAATACTGGGGTTTTATACTGTCTATTGGCTGAAATATGTTCAGCAACGTGCACATGAACGATCATATTTGGCTAAATTAGCATGGGCTGCATGCACTCACCCATGCAGGCATAATGTATGACGGACACGCACTCTCACACACAAGTCAAAAGCATCTCTAAACAAATGGCAAGTTATTAGCAATATTCATCCCTAATGAGAAAGGGACGTGTGGCGACAAAAGACTGCGGCACACAATGAGAAAAGGCATTGCAGCCCATCAAGGAAAAGAAAGGGTCTTTAAAAGGGCGCATAGCCGCTTCAATCTGAACTACATTAATACATAATGAATGAGGGATGGCCAAAAAAACAACACCAACATGAGCCTAA
The DNA here is from genome assembly GCF_963280865.1 of Gymnoscopelus braueri. Classification (NCBI taxonomy): domain Eukaryota; kingdom Metazoa; phylum Chordata; class Actinopteri; order Myctophiformes; family Myctophidae; genus Gymnoscopelus; species Gymnoscopelus braueri. The sequence continues at coordinate 11,214,848 of NC_137622.1, read as the reverse complement.
TAGAATCTCATAGGAAAGGAACCTCAGAAAATATATACAGAAATCAATAGAAAATGAGATCCGTTTAAAGCAAAGAGCCACAGAGGAATGGAGTTTAAAAAGAAAAACTCAGCTTCACTGGATTCTCGGCTCTAACAGCCTGGATAGAAGAATAGTCTTCTGCCACCAGACAAAGACAGCGGTCGGCTTGGCAGCAGATGTCATCATAGCAACAAGCATCAAACTGTGACTGACACTACATTTCAAACAGCACTGTATACATATAAATGACCTCGTTGTCCTTTAGCTTGCCTCTTTTCGCTGAGGGCGGTCGACGCGGCGTGTCTAGATGGGAATAGATGGCTTTTTAAACTTCTGCCCTTATAACAAGCGTCTAATTTCTGTTGTCTCTCTCCAGGCATGGTGCCCACGCCCCAGGTGTGCGTATCAACCCTGGTCACGGTGAGCACGATGGCAGTTGTGGACCTCTACTTGCTGGAGCAGAGCATGCTGGGCACCCGTGGCATCCCGGGGCCAGGGGTCTGGCAGTGTGCCGCAGTGTTGCTAGGTGACGTGGGTTTCTTGGTTGCGCTGCGCTTCGTGTCGGCAGGCGTGGTGTCTGAGGCACATTCCCCCCGGCGGGGTTTCGCCAACGCCCTCTGGTTCCTCTTCCTCTCCCTGCTCCAGCTCAAGCTCTTCTTCGTCTGCCACAACTACCGGCAGGAACGCCGGCCGCCTGACCCGCTGGCGAGGAAGACCCTGACCCTGCTGCTGTCCATCTGCCTGCCCTCGCTTTTCCTCATCCTGACGGGAGCCGACAGCATGACCCCGCTCCGCAGGAAGCAGGAAGTGCGAGGTCGTCTGCTGTGGGTGGTGGTGGACCTGCTGGATGTGCTGGACCTGCAGGCGGGGCTGTGGGAGGCCCATGGCGGGGCCGGGGGCCCCGGGGCCCCCGCTGAGCCGCGGCTGCCCATCTGGGCTGAGGGCCTGGTCTTCTTTTACTGTTACGCCCTGCTGCTGCTGCTGCCATGCGTGGCCCTCACAGAGCTGGGGGCCACTGGCCTGCCGGGACAACGGGGAGGCCGTAAGGAGGCCCTTTATCCATGGCTCAGCCTGGTCACCATCAACGTGTTTACCCTGGGCCTGAGGGGAACGGGCATGCTGTGGTACAGGGATTCCCGGGTCTCCACGGTGTTCCTGGGGAAGAACCTGCTGGCTCTGGCCGTTAAGCTGAGCTCAGCCTGGCAGAAGCACAGGCTGGAGCGTGGAGGGAGGGGGGCTGGGGCGGGGACGGAGCCAGGGGAATCCACACTGCCGAGCCAGGGCTCAGATCAGGGAGAGGACCAAGCCCAGGGAAAAGCCTCTTCTTCTTCGGAACCGTCATCCCGTTATCACACACTGACTCGCTCCCAGAGCCACACCCTTTCCCACGTCAGCCTGGAGCCCGCAGACTCCTCCATAGGGCCCCCTTTCATCTCCCATGAACTCTAGAGACAAACTTTGCATGTAGGCACACAGGCACATGTACACTCAGCCACTGTGTGCACTCACATGGATGTGCGTGCGCACCCATTTGCTGGACCTGTCGAGGCTGTAGCTCATCTAAAGAGATAACTTGTGTTAAAGACCCAAACCAGTTTTTTTTATTCAGCAATCATGGGTATAATGTGGAGCTATGTGAAAAAGCATTTGGCATCCTTGAACATTTTCTTGTGCCAAAAAAAAGTCTTTCCATACAGTAAACCCCTTATTTGGGATTTGAGTGTCTGAAAAGAGTGCCACTATACAATCCGAAACAGAAATTTATGTTTAAGCCTCGATCGAAAACACCAATACATTTTTCATACTGTATCTTTTTATTGATAGTATTCAATCTTATTGAATTCGGACCACGGCCAAAAATGGTTCATTTCAAATCACATTCTATTCAGACTCCAGCCCCTAGGCCTTGGCAAGTTGTAGGTAGGACTTTTGTAAGGCTTAGGAAAGAATGTTCAATCAAAGGCTGCTTTCCTCCCAATAGATCTGGTACCATTCGCATTTCATCTGCAGGATTTTCAGGCGTCGGATGTATCGTCCTGCAGAGGGATTATGCAGCGATGTGCTTCAATTATGTGTGACATTTGAGTTAAGTTCTTGGGAGTTTCAAAGTAAGAATATATCAAAAGTATTCCACGATATGTAAAGTCTCTTTCAGTTCTCTCTCTCGCTCTCATTCTCTCTCTAACTAGTTCAGTCTTTCAGTTCCCTTGCTCAAACTTTTACCGGGGTAATAATCAATAAGGAACGTAGACTGGAGAAGCTGAAAAGCGCACCTGCTGTACTTAATGACATTCAGCAGCCAACACCATATTTTACCGTCTAGACACTTTGATGGGGAATTCAGCCCCCCGCTCGAAAGCATGTTCTGTAAACAGCAGGCATCAGACCTTCAAATTATGTGCTGTTAAAAGTTATTTAATGTGACTTTAACCACTTTAAACCTGGCATCCCGATTATGGGCATGTCATTATAGGTGAAAATGTGTCCATTCTTTCAAGACTTTTCAAAAAATGACAAAAGTTTCAGAAATAACAAAACTAGCAGATCTACAAGCTCACACAACACGTGGCGTAACACACTGTGATGCTTGCTCACTGGCATACATGATGCAACTCGCCGTGAGCTTATAGATCAGCTATTTCTATTATGACGACGAAGTATATAGGGCTTAAGTGGTTAACGGTAACTAATAACTTTGCACTTGTTTTTACAAACTCTGAATCTTAATGACATGCTTTCAAGTTAATTAGAATAATGTGTAGATACATTTCATAAAACATTTTCTTTTCTTTACAACAAAAAAGAAAAGTCAAGGTGCTGTCAACTCTTGCAAGACTGTGAGCACCCATAGAAAGGTGGGGCTTGAAGGTGAGCAACAAGCATTTAGCTTCATTCTCAAGTGACTGTAACTTACAAAAATACAGGTCAGGTTTGCTGCAGTGTTTACACGCAATGCCAATTATGTAAGTAATCCTGCCAACAGCTGCAAGGGACATTTGAAAAATGGATGTATAGCTTCCAACATTTTGTCTACACAAGTCTGTCAAACATTCTGAGGAGGCAGAAACATTACTGGTGCTTTTTGTGTTTAGAACAAGAGTTAGTTACCTTTTTTAATTTTAATCAAGGAAGGGATTTTTATGTGTGACTCATCCAGCTGCGGTTGCTGTGCTGACAAGACTGTAGTATTATGGGAGTATTACGGGAGACGGGGTTGAAGCAGTGGGCGTAAAGGATGTACAGAGAAGTCAAGTGCCTTGTTCCCCCAGAGGAGCTACTAGCCTCTGTGTTGTCAGCAGACAAACACATCAGCCGTACCACGTGGGACTTTGGGCATATGCCGTGCGTATACTGTGAAAGTTATTCCACAGCTGTTGTCAGCTATGCCTCCAGGACTGGGAGCTAACTGTAATAAAGTGTTTCATACTCCGGCACTGACATTTCATTGGCTATTATGTAGCCAAGATATTGACATGCTGTCACCACCACAAAGGCATAAAGCAGGATCAGAGAGTGATCACTCAAAAACGAATGGCCCCTAGAGACCACTGGCTGTCCTGTACTCGCAAAGCCTCCAACTCTAAGCCTATCAGCTTCCATTTCACACTCTGGAAAAACAAAAATCACTTGATATATTCAAACATCCGAGAGTGATGCTGGAGTACATGAATTAAAACGAAGCTCTCCACATACACTATTCGAGTCAGAAAAGCGAGCCATTCTTCGTGCAGAGTGGCACTGGCATACCGAGGAAAGACCGTCATTTATCACAATTACGCCAGCGACACTATCAGTTCAGATACTCTGTAATCCTTGAGCGAGCCGGCGTCTTGTCTCGCTTTAATGTTGAAAGAGAACTCTTGATGTGATGTGATGCGTGTGCGTGTGTGTGTGTGTGTGTGTGTGTTGTGTGTGTCAAAAGGAGAGGAAGTGTGTGTTTTCTTTTTCAAGACGGAGTCAGTGGCCCCTATACACCCCCACACCCATCGGACTCCCTCCAACCATTAATGCTCCTATTAATTGAAATTGGGGCCATTTGTCAAACTGCTGAGAGATAATTCATGACTGCTTCACGCTTGATTTACTGGGCATATTTACAGGATGCGTTAAGGCAAAAAAAACCTCTAATGCACACAGTGGAGCACGGAGAACTCGATTCATTTAAACATTCTCTGCGGAATTTCTCGGTGGTGCATCTGCGGGTGGAGGTGGGGGGTGAAGGGGGGTGGGGCTAGGGAAGGAGCACAGGGACGAACATCTCAGTATAGTCAGTATCCATCTCCCGCCCACCCGATTGCTTTCATCTCAGGGCTCCCTCGGCTCGCTCTACATTTCAAACACATGTCGGCGATGTACAGAACCCCCCCCCCCTCCCGATAGAGAACTTCCCATATGTATCATAAAAGCTTTGTGAATGTAAGCAGCAGCCTCAGACAGCACTGAGCCTCAGACAACACTGACTGAGCCCCTCTGAATCTGTTCCACCTGTTAGAGCCCTCATAACAACACTCAGCATTCCCCCTCTGCTAAAAGAAAAGCCCCACAAGCCTCTTCTCCAACATTCATCCTTCTGTTGCCCATCTCTTTTCAGCCTTTCTTTTCATTAAACCATTAAGACCCGGAAACGCATCTGTGTCATTTTTTTTGTTTTGTTGCTATAACCGTTATTTTATACTTATACTACTGGGCTATCCAAAAATAGTAGATATACAAGCTGAAAGCGCTACAAGCTTGTAGATCAGATTTCTTTTTAAATCTTGAACATTTGTGCAAATTTTTAATTTTCTTCTGGAGGTCCCTGGAACAAAATATTTTACAAATATTCGCTTTAAAAAATATATATTCAAAGATTAGCACACATTTTCACGATAAAAAAAAAAAGAAGCAGATCTACAAGCTCATAGCGTGGCACTCAGTGCCGCACGATGAGCTTGTAAAGAAATCTAAAATGGCACAGAACATTTCCCGATCTAAATGGGTTAAACAGCGCTAATTTCACTCCACAGTCTGTAATTATTATTACCCCCCACCAAAAGCTGTCTGCCTCACCCCCCAACCCCCGAAACGTCTCTCGCCTCCCGCTTTTATTTCTCTCGTTTGTTTAAATTTGCCCCGCGGCCGACAGGCAGCACCACCGCTCCGCGCTTACCCTGTCAAGGGTGGTTAGTCGGAGAGGGTGGAAAGAAGAGCCAAAGAGGAGAGACGTGGTGAGATTAAAGGTCCGGTGCCCAAGCCTTGAAGCAAATCGTCTGCCAGCTGCCATTTATTTACAGTTTACTAACGGTGAGATACTGCGAGCCCGATGGAGCAAGAGAGTTAAGACAAGCCAACACTAAGAAGAAGGGAGGAGAATTTCTTAGAGGAGAACAACATACGGTTTGGCTTTGCTTGGATGCAAGTAACCTCACCTCATTACCACTGTTGCTGAGACACAAACCCCCAAGTGTGGGACAAGGAGACACATCTAATAGACGGATGACTGAATCATTCATCATAGCGAAGATATGAAACGGCAGCAGCACTCCGGTCCAAGCATATTTAAGGAGGCGGTGATCATTCAAGTCAACCTGACAGTTGCAAGAGATATGCAAATGTAATACAAGTTCCCAGGACAGATATTAGGCCGCAAAAACAGCCATAACCTGCCCACCACTGTGGAGACTGGGGTTCAATTCCTCTGTTGTGCCTTCGGCTTGGCTGGATGCTCCCAAACAAACACAATTTGCTGTGTTTAGTGGGTGGGAAGTTGGCAGGGGTGGGCGATCTGTCATTGCACTAGCAACTCCTATTCAGCAGGGAGCAGAACTGGGCAAGTTAGCGTGTTCCTCCGTATGTGTCACGTCCTCCCGGTGAAGCAGCTGGCAACTCCATGTGTATCGGAAGAGACACGTGATCATCTATATACCCTTCACAAACAAAACAGTAGGGGGTTGGCGGTGACAGTCAAGGACTATACACAAGGCAATAGCAATTGGCAATGACTGAAGTGAAGATAAAAAAAACAACCTCAAAACAGTTGATAGGGTGAAAAAAATAAAAAAGCCATACATGGTTGACAAGACAGCAGTCCCACGTGATGAGTGGCTCTTATGCTATCTTATGTTCTTAATGAGAAATTGTAGAAGAGAATACACTGGAGCAGCTCGGACAATTAAAAAGCCTCTTTCTATTAAGGTGCTAATACAAATAGATAATGACTGACGTTTCGATGCTACTGCATCTTCCTCATAGTCATGTTCTTAATCAGAACTCATAAGAGCTAGTCTAAGAACTTGGGCTAAGACTATAACAAGACGTGAAAAATCTATTTAATCTACATATATAATTGCTTTAGTTTAAGAACAGAATGTACTATAAGATCACTGTAATGGAGAAAATCTATTCTATCCCAGTCATTTTAGACCTCAAAGTAATGATCTACTGTATGTCTGGATTATGTACAAAAATAATGGAATAGTACTGTACTAGTATGTGGTATTATTTAACACATGAGGTGTAGTTCTCAGATGAACAAATAGTGGCAGTAACTGTGCAGTGTGCACGGTACAACACGGACACACGATAAAACCACACAGCATACGCTCTTTTCTTATCCAGAGTCAACAAATGACAGTAATGGTAAATGATCAAGTAAATAGAGTGCACAGAAAACACCATCTGTTATGCCACAGGATGCAATCATTTAAGATTAAACTTTAGTGAGAGCTGCTTTTTCCCTCAGCTAGAGTCTTGGAAGGTGTGATATTAAAGGTGCTGTGTGTGATCTTGGTTCTTGGTTAAAACGAAACGTTTTGTTTGTTAAAAAGTGAAAGCTCTATATTCCGTAATCGTTGCTATAGATAAGAGTGTTTGGTCAGGGGTCTCCTCATCTCTCCAGTTTTCAGGTGGGTCACCAATTTGATCCAATCAGGAGACAGAACCTATTGAATCAGCTTACATTTTATAGTGTTCCAGTTGTTTCATCACTTCCAATTTCACTTGTTTATCCTGTACCCTGTACGAGATCTCTCTCCTGATTGGATGAAAGTGGTATCCTGACCTGAAAATGCTTTTTCTATTTACTAAAGAGCTGGAGAGACCCCTGTCACTTAACAAACACTCTATAGGATTGATTACCATTGGAATATAGTACTACAATATTTAACAAACAAGCATCACTTAGGGCGCCTGGCTTTAATGTCCGTGGGTAGGTAGAACAGATGGAGACACTAATGTCTTTGGCCTGGGAACCGTCGAGGAAAATGTGACTTCTGGGTTGCAGATCCAAGGATGACCATGATTGCTGTCACGTACTGTAGAGAGAGAGAAGGTCTGCACACCGTCTTATGTTCCCAGAAAAATATATGTATTTATGCAGCGGTAGAAAAGTACAACGTGTCGGCCTCTGTGGCCTTCGTAAGGTATACTGGGAGCATAACCCATTCAATCCGGGAACGCATATTACTGTAGCATTTTTGTTTTTTTGCTATAATTTTATACTTTGGGCTATTAAAAAATAGCAGATAAACAATGTAGATGTGCTATTTGCTTTGAAAAATCTTGAACATTTGTGCAAAATCTTTGAATATGTGTATTCTTTAAAGCAATTTTTTTTTTAACTCAAATCTTTCCTTCTGGGGATTCTACAAATGTCTTCTAAATCCTAACATTTTTTTTGAAAAAAACTGGTGGATCTCAAACTTTTTTCATGTCAAGGACCCACAAAATGATTATGTATTTGACCACGGACCCCCCACATCTAAAAATATTTTGTTCCAGGGACCCCCCCAGAAGCACAGATTTGTGTTAAAAAGTTATATGTATTCACGTTTTTCTTTTTTCAAAACTAGCAGATCTACAAGCTCAGTGCCGCGCTTTGAGCTTGTATATCTGCTATTTTTGAACAGCCAAAGAAATCTTAAAATGACATCGATGCGTTCCCTCGTCTTAATGGATTAAGACGGTGTGCAGACCTTCTCTCTCTCTACGTTATTATTTATTCTGATCTGGCACCCGTCGAAATAGCCGACTTATGGATGTGCGTGCACCTCTTGACTGCTCATGATTGCCGTCACCCCACCACTACCACCACCAATGCCGCGCAACATAATTTCAATGCGAGGATGAATTGAGTCAGACCAAGATGCAGAGGAGCAGCACAGCATGACTTCTATGAGATAGAAGAGGCATGTGTGGCTCCTGCGCTCCAATGAGGATAATGTGATTGAAAAGCAAGACCACTTTGGTAGAGGTTTGGGTTGTGTAGTTACCTTGCCATGATGTAACTCCAAAAAGGTGGACAAGAAATCTAAAATAATTGCTCCATTGATTAGAAATTGATCATTCAAAATATGCTCCTCATTGACTTACATTGTACAGTGAAACAGCTCTCAAAGTCACTCTTTTAGGCCGTAAACGAACACAAACAAAGCTGATTCAGACAATATAGAACATCACCAAACCCAGTACTGTTTTTTTTTTTTAAATCAAAATGTTAACTTCCTGTTGATTTTACTATTTGAAGATCCGGATCCGCGGATCCGGTTTTCTTCCTAATAAGAATAGCGAAATCAACAGGAAGTTAAATTGTTTATAAAAAAAACAAACAGTACTGGGTTCGGTGATGTTCTATATTGTCTGAATCAACTTTGTATACGTTTACATGCTAAAAGAGTGACTTTAAGAGCTGTTTCACCATACAATGCAAGTCAAGGAGGAGAAAATTTAGAATTATCCATTTGTAATCAATGGAGAAATATTTTTTGATTTCTTGTCCACCTTTGGAGTTACACCGTGGCAATGCCACACAACCCAAACCTCTACCAAAGTGGTCTTGCCCTTTAACTGGACCTGGGAGAAAAGTCAGGTTGTGTGTTATGGCATTGACGAGAAGAGACGTGGCAAACTGGCAATAGGCTTTGCCACGTCTGCTCTTAGCTCCGAGAAGCAGGTCACGTGATAAGCCCTCCTCCCGGAAATGCATTAAAAACTCAGCATGTGAAGAAGGGAAGGGAGGACTGGAATGGCATTATGAGAGGCAACTAAAAAGAAATAAAGGAACATAAAGACTTTGGTGTCGGTGAAGCCCCCTTCATTCCAGCCTGTTGCATTATTTACTTCTGGAAACCGAGTGACTGAGAGAAATGGGGCTCCTCGGAGGAGATTTTGCACAAACAACCTCCACACAACCTCCATAAAATACGTATGTCACTCTTAAATAAAGTATACCATTTTCAGTTCTGACATTTTTTGCCATCATAAACATCTATCAAGGCTTGGTAAAAGAAAGCCTTCAAAATATTGACTATATAAAATATATAGTCTCTATATATATATATATATATATATATATATATAGAGAGAGAGAGAGAGAAAATATATTCCTTGTCTTTGTTTTCTTCTTGTGATTGGCCAATTAACCCATTCAATCCAGGAACGCATACAGTATACTGTGTCATTTAACATTTTTAGCTATAGCAGCTAGCTTTGTATCTACAAGATCATAGCGTGGCACTTACGAGCTTGTAGATCTGCTATTTCTGAAAAATCGTGAACATTTGTGCAAATCTTTGAATACATATTTTTTGAAAACGAACATTTGTAACTCAAGTCTTTGCTTCTGGGGGGGGGGGGGGGGGGGGAGGTCCCTGGAACAAAATATCTTACGAATGTTCGCTTAAAAAAAGTACATATTCAAAGATTTGCAAAATAATTCATGGTTTAAAGACCAAGATTGAATGGGTTAAAGACAAATCCTAAATATTGTAGTGCCCTCTGTGTTTATGCCATCTCAGTCACCCCTCAAAGCACCCATTCTCCAGAGATTCTCTGTGCTGCTGCCTGAAGGTCTGGGTGTGATACTGCCCTTTAGTAGCAGGGAAGTGAAATAGGACGTGCAGAACATTACCTGTCCCAGGATGGGTCCGAGCGGTGGGCCTGGCTTGGCTTGGCCCGACCTCACGATGGCACGGATCACACCCCCAAGATCCACCTTCTTCACTGCTTTTGCTGCCTTGGATATCTTTGACATGTTCGGTATTTCTGGTCTCTCTGAGAGAGAGAGAGAGTGTACAGTATGTGTGTGTGCGTGTGCGTGTGTGTGTGTGTGTGTGTGTGTGTGTTCGTGTATGCCAGAAAAGCCCTTTCTCCGCCCCTGTGCAAACAGAAAAAGCAAACCACAGAGAATTAGCACATTTGAGAAGAAAAACAAACAAATTAGCCTTTACAGCGTGCCAGCCACGACAAATCATTTACATGGCAGCCTCATTAAAACATCATACACTCAAATCAATACACATACCCACGGGGAACAAACAGGTTTTTTATACCGTTCTGTAGCAGTCGGTTAATTAAAAAAATCTTTCCCTTCGATCGTTTCAGTGAAAGCGACCCTGGAGCTGTTTGCGGTGCGGAGGGAAGGCAGAGTGAGACGCTAGGCCTGATGAAGGCACCCTGGTGCTGGTAGGATTTAAACGTCTCCTGATAAGAGTCACAGGGGGCATACCACCATTAACTCTACAGTACGGTCCAACAGGCCTCCAGCCTGCAGAAGCTTCCCATCGCTCAAGGTCAAGGGCAGCCATTCGCGATGGGGCAGGGGGTTGAGTGACAACATTAATATGCGGTTGGGGTGGGTTCTCGTTCTACAGGGAGGTAGAGGGGAGATGCCCATCTTTTATTCCACCTGCAAATGCATTTACCAAATTCAATTCAGGCAATTAGCAGAGTGGGGAGAATGGCCTGAACTGATGGCCTCCCTCCGGAAAGGCAGGAAGCATAAAAACAGGCCTTTAATCCTCTGTTGGTGGGAAGAAAATGACAGAGATATGGCAATAAAGAAAGAGATCAATGACTAAAGCCAAGGGACAGATAAATGTTTTAAGGTTTAGGCAATTGTTGCCCTGCATTCAGTAAAATCCAAGCACTGAGGGTGTCCCAATTAGATCAAGAAGAAAAACTACAGACACACAATATGAGGAGACCTCATACTGCTGCAGATGTACAAATAAGAGAAACAAGGAAAGCTGTGATTCTATCTAGGCTACCAATTATCCCACCTGTTAAAGTGCACCGACCATGGGGCCTAGGAGGTAATGTTTGTCTAAGTTGATAAGCTCACACTGTGCAGACAGTTTTAAATAGATGCCATTTAGCATGAATACGATATCACTCACGTACGCTGCTACATTTCAGAAGTCAATTTCATGCTGCTCACCTAACGCGTTCGGCTACCTCGCTCGCCGGTGAAATATCTTGTTGCAGTCGGAATCAATTTTAGAGCAGGTGGGAAAACAGAGAGCAGAATGCATAAAATCTGAGGTTGAGGACAAAACCCACTTTAGGTATCAAACAGCAACATATGAACTCATAACACCAAGCCATTGCATGATGGAAATGTACGAATAAATGCTTATGGCTGTGACACGACTGAAAAACATCAGCCATGTCCTTGCGAAACACTAGGCTTGAGGAGAAAAAAAAGAAAAACAATTAAGAATTGCAGCTGATGTAGGGTTTTAATCCCAATTTGGGACCAAGGGAATAACATTTGGAGAGCAGTGGGTGAAAAGACAACATCATGCTTTGATGAACCATAACTCCAATATCTGTCAGTAAGAATAATGGAAACTGCAGTTCCCATGAACAATGAAATCACTCATCACAAGGCTAAGCCTGAAAGCTGAAGAAGAATTGACCTACATAAGGCATAACAACTGAAGTGACAGTCATTTTCACACAATGGAGTCACAAGACAGTGACTAAATAAATGGTAATCCCACAGCAGCAAACCCTGGTAAGACCTGGTAATTATGATGTTGCAGATGTCTTGTTGTGATTTAAAGGCAGATATTTTACATAGTTCAGACAATTTAAGCAGCTATATTAGGCCAGGTTACATTCATTTAGACCATGGTTAATTATAACAATAACATAATTACTAACAAAGCCTATAATGATAAATCCATAAATCCAAATCGATTTCGATGATGTGAGCAATGCAGCCATTATGAAAGTCATAGTGGAAAATGTTAATATGCATTAAATAGGATAGGAAATGCATTAAAATCATGGTTAACTTTGTACAAAATTCCAACCGCACTCAGTCTACTTTTTGACAACCTTTGTAAGGAAAAGATGAATAACGTACCAGAAAATGTATTTCCAACACTGAAATGCATGATGAAAGAATTCAAGATGAATCGTTTATTGATTATCCTATGTACAGACAAAGTTCTTCAGACTGAACAGAATAGAAACAACTGTTTCTGTGGGGACGACTTCAAAGTTATTAAAACTATATACTTCAAACTCTTGATTAAAGAAATTAATCTAAGTGCCGTAAAATTGTAGACCTCATTGAGCTTCTTTAAGACCATAGTGGCGTTGTGCACTCTACTGTGTGTAGGTATTAGCTTGCTTGAGTATTCAAATCCTATAACCTCTAAATGCCCCCCTCATCATTTAAGCAATTCTCTAGAGTTACATGTGCTATATTTACATTTAAAGGAGGCTAAATTAATATTTGATTTAACGGTGTTCTTGATAATACTGAGAAATTGTCCTTGAGAGTGTCTGAATATACAGTATATAAATTAGTTTTTATCGCCGGAGTGTGATTTAAATATATAAATATATATATATATAATTTTTTTTTTCAAAGGATTTCACGATTTTTCAAAAGATTTCACGATTAAAAAAAAAAAACCTGAAAATAGCAGATCTACAAGCTCACGAGTTGCATCACAATGCGCTGTGAGCTTGTAGAACAGCTATTTTCACTACTATTGTGTGACACTGTCCTTTTATGGGTATTAATTAATTAAAACATGAAACAATTAAATAAGGAGACAGCTACGATATGACAAATAATTTAAGGAAAACCCAATACTAAGTCAGGGCTTTTCCATGGCACTATACAACGGTCCGTTCTGAGAATAGTTAAATAACATTTCTAATTGCATTTCCATTTTTGCACAATGGCACAGGATGGTTATAACTGTGCCAATTCCTGGATTTTTTTCCTAACCATTTTTTTTCACGTTTTCTAAACATGGCCAAAGTGTGCCTCTGGGAGGTCTTAATGATGTGTGTGCTATTCAATGATTGGCTTTAGGTCCTGCGGTAGGAAAGCACAATGATCAGTCAATACAAAAGGCTGCATCCAAATGCATGTCTGAGTATTTACTACTGCTGGTGAACAGGACGGACAACACACTTCCAAATCCACAACTACACTCAATCGCATGTTATCACATGGATGTTTACAGGCTATTCAGTCATTAGCTCAGGTTCTCGCCAGTCACCACCACTATGTGAAATACAGACATGGATCATCACTTAGCAAAGCACCTCCACTACCAAGCAAAACAAGAGATCTGTTTAAGGTATAGGTCTATTTAAATTTTGATCAGTAATGGCTGTAGCCTGTAATGGTCAATTTCCAATCATTTGTATATTTTACCCCACCGTACTCAGTCTGTCAGAAACATGGAACTTTATCCACAACTTGTGTGTTTACCATTCAGCACCGGCTAGAATGTTGACCTGTCCATATTCTCCTGTCTTTTTGACCAAATTCTGCATTCGAGTTTAGACGGCCACATCCAGCAAAGCTTGCAACTAATAAACGAAGGAGGATATTTTATTTATTTTATTACCCTTGTACGTGTGGACTTAGCCTAATACAGCACCGTCTTAAACTCATAGACATATGACTTGCTGAACAAGCATGCTAGATTTGAAAATAACATGTTGGGTGATTTGGCACATATGTATCCCTACTTAATTTAACGCTATACGCCCAACCGGCGTGACAGCGTATGACAAAAAATAAAAAGAGAGACATGAACACTTTTCAGTTGATCGCTAGTATCTTTTTGCAGAGGCTTGTGTATATGGGTTGAGACCAAGTTCTTTTCTCTATCTCTATGGAGATTGTCACACACACAGATCTCTTTCCTCCTGAGACTATGCTTACAGGGTCTAATAATGGCATGGCATCCTCCTCCATCCTTTGTTAAAAGGTTAAAGCTCTATTGCGATACAGTAAATGAATCATTGCTATAGACTAGAGTGCTTGTTCATTAACAGGGGTCTCTCCATCTCTTTAATAAACAGAACATGCATTTTCAGCTTCAATCTTAGAGTGTTTCAGTTTCAATGTTGTCTGCTCATTTCTTTGTGACATTACTTCCAATTCACTTGTTTATCCTGCATCCTGTGAGTTCTCAGTAATCCGTTTCTGATAAGATAAAATTGGTATCCTGACCTAAAAATGCATTTTCTGTTTAAGTAAGAGCTGGAGGAGAGACAGCAGACACCCGTAATTAATATAGCAGGGTATTCAACTAGATTAGGCAGGGGGCCACAATTGTAAAAGGACTTGAAGTCGGTGGCCACAAGACTGTGACAACAAAAATTTACAAAATGTTCATACAGTAGTTAAGCGTTTAACCGTTTGTTATGTGCTATAGGTCTGATAGGACAACAATGGACACACGTCCATTATGGTAACTTATTAGAGCCTGCTTCATACTGCATTCATGCATTTTAATGTTTGATAGGATAATGTTGTCTGTTGCAGCCCTTTATAATGTGCAGGCTTTGGTTTTGATATTAAGAAAAGAGGAGGTAGATACTGTATTGCACTTACCTTACCTTACCTTTAATTAATTATGATTTATTACCAAATTTCTCTTATGGGTCTCGAGCATACAAAAGTTTGGGAACCCCATGCTGGTCTAATGCATAAGTCCAAAATCTCCCTCAGTTGAAATCTGGTGGACTGGACTGTGAAAGCCATAGCATTTAATTCACCTGACTTTCATACTCATGAAAATATTCAGTGACCCTGTGGATGGGGGCACTGCCATCCTGGAAGACACCATTCCCATCAGAATAGAAGTGTTCATTTCAGAATAACTTTGTATTGATTTGCACTTTTGCAGTGACCCTTTCCTCCTAAGGGGACACGTGGACCCAAACCATGCCAGGAAACTGCCCCCGGCCCACACAGAATAACAAAGCCACCAGACCCCTTCACTGACAGGGTTACGCAGTCAGGCCAGTACTGTTCTCTAGGCAGACGCCACACATGCACTCAACCAATAGGCTCTATGCACAGCAGCCATATTGGAAGGAAATTGGGCCTCTTCCTTACTTCCTTCACAGGTGTTACCAATGATACTAATAAAGGCTCTGTTCCATTTAGTGTAGCACAGTGGTTCTCAAACTTTTTAATTTCAAGGACCCCCATAACTCTGAGAGTGTACAAATGGAACCAAATGAACACTCTCAGAGTTACACACCCGTAAGGGACCATTTGGAACCCCCTCAAGGAACCATGAGGGTACCTGGACCCCAAGTTGAGACTTGAGACCCACTGGTGTAGCAGAGTGTTTCCAGTGAGCCAATATGTCATGAACAATAAGACTTAAGAGCAGCACCCTGACTCTGGCCCCAGCAGTAATAAGCTGCAGTACCTAAGAACAGCCAGCATGTCCAATGCGCTTCACTGCTCCCTCTCGGTTCTGGGGGCTCGGTTTGACCAGAATGGAACAGAGCCTTCATTAGTATCATTGGTAACACCTGTGAAGGTCTTTACAACATGATTGCTGTGCATAGTGAGCCTATCGTGTAGATATGGTGAAGGATGACTCATTTGACCACATCACATTTAGTTTTTTTCCACATTTGTCGATACGAAACCAAGGTCAGCAGGGCCTGCTTTTTATACATGTCACAGAAGATCACGGCACAGAAATGCAGAAGCATCTGGCAGTGCATTTCTTTTTTCCCTACACAAATATCGACTCCAGCAACAACAGACTGTTTGTGCCGATGCATAAAGTCAAGCACCCGAGGTGTCTCAAGGGCACCACAAAGAGACTCGTTTAGTTTTTTTGAGCACTGAACGAGGACAAAACCAAACTAAACTAAACTGCCTTCGATGTGTAACCACCCCTTGTTGCTCACAACAGCACGACACTATCATTCACCTGAGATATGATACCGGGAGTCGGATAATTACGAACCAGGGTCCTCGCAACTCACAGGAGCATGTGGTCAACGCACTCACTGATTGAGCTACCCTTATTTAGGCTTTTGATTCATTTTTTATTCTACATTGTAACTTAATGCATCATAATTAAATGATGTTTCTTAATGCTCTTAATTTTCTGTGTAAAGGACTTTGTTGCTGAAATGTGCAACATGAACTTGCCGTAAGGTTTGACAATGTGACACACAGTCACTCATCAAGTATTCTGCAACCATTGTCTGAGCCTTTAGACTCCCAAGTAAAAGGCACATTATTCCTTGTCCACAGACAGGATGTCCGCATCAACGGAAACTCATAATTTGCATACTAAATGAAGAAGAAATGGACAGCATCCAATTGTGAAGTAATCAGCCCTATTTCCCTAAATGATGCGGGCCTAATCCTCGTCTTCCAAGGAGACTATATGCACTCTGCACCGACAACAGGCTATATTCTTCTCTTGTTCTGGCAGTCCATCTAGTGGCAGAATTTACATCTCATTTTATGCATTCACAGACAGTAAAATCCTGAGTGCTGATTTAACTCTGAGATCGTACAAATGGACCCAGAGGGGTCCATTTGTATGCTCTCAGAGTTAAATTAACTTTTTACAGTTTTAGAGTACAGTGAAGTCTACTCACTATTGACTCTCTAATCCACAGCATTTACAGTGGGATGAGTGAGCACAGAGCAGCCTTGAACAACGTCTTGTTCAAGGGAATTTATATTACACCTTTTCTCCAATTCTCCTTCTATAGCACAGCCACCAAGGAATGGAATAGTCTAACCCCATCCCTCAAAAAATGCAGTTCGCTTGGCTCATTCAAAACTGCCCTAAAAACCCATCTTTCTGGAGGCCGAAAGAGGAGCTAGTACCAGTTTCCCTGTAGACAGACGACCCCCCCCCCTCCTCTTTTTGTACATATTTTGTATTTCCTCATGCTTTTTTTGTATATAATTTTTTATTTTTCCATGCTTCCCCCCCCCCTTTCTTTTTGTACATATATTTTTAAATGCTTTTTTTGTACATAGTGGTACTTTTTCTGTATTATCTGTATTTTCATGTTGATTTTTGAACTGTTTGGTTGCTACTATATATGTCTATGAAATTAACTCAAGGACCCCAACGGAAACAAGTCCGCAAGGACTTTTTTGGCCGGACCTTTTAGACAAAAGCATTATAAATGTAACTGTGTTGTTTTACATTCTTTTGCCTAATAAAAATTTCATTCAATCAATCAAACACGTCTGTGTCTGTGGATGGATCATCTACATAAGCTTTTTATCCAGTTCATTGGAACTGAACGTACAGGGTGGATAACAATATCAAACTAGAAAATACTGTTCAGTGTGGGCTCGCTTCAAGCCAAAAAATAATAGTATAAAAAGTACAAATTGTCGAGGTCCCAGGCAGAGATCTCTTTGACTTGGTAATGATATCTCTGACTGTGTTGTATGTGTGTGTAGACTTGGCTCCGGTTGATCAGCTGTTTCCATTCTCCTAATTGTCATCAGTTACGCACCTGATTGGTGCTTGGTGTATGGGGTGTGTGTGTGTGGGGGGGGGCTTGAAATGTACAAAAGTATTGGCATCAAAATATACTTGTCAAGCTTCTAAAAAAATTGCAGATCTACAAGCTCATAACGTGTCTGCTTTTTTTTTTAATAACTAAAGTATGACATAGGACTTAAGTGGCTAAATCTTCAAAGTAATTTATTCAGGAAGGGGGGGGGGGGTGTGATATCGTTTTCTTTCGTTTTTTTAATCAGAAGTAGGGGAAAGTCACTGGAGATTTCATAGCGTCATATTTCATGCTTAATTTATACTTGTGCGCCAAAATAGCAGACCAATAGACACTGTCATAAGACAAGGTATAATCAGGCTTTAGTATGACTATGTAATCAATCATTTATGCAGGTGGGGATAGGCCCTCCACCCTCTCCACGGCAGCTCTTTCAATGCACATTTCATAGCATTTTTTCAAACTAGTGGGATGGCAAAGAGGAAATGAAACTGGATGGCGGCTTCTTCACCCTTTGATGAAAATATACATAATATATTATATGATAAGACTTGTTCGAATAATGATATATTATAAGATATATGATACGAAATGAGCCAATGTGCCAAATTTGTGCAGAATGTCAAAATAGTCAAATCAGGCTGGGTAATCCCTATTCCCTTGTACTTGTAGAAATGGGAAGAAACATACCACATAACAGTATATATTTAAAGTAAAGCTATAAGTGCAAATACTGTAGGAAGACTTCAGCTGACCTTTCCAATGGTACCCCTTAATGTTCACACATTCTTCCAATACAATCGATGGGGCCATACAATAACAAATACAATACAATAACAAGACGGTGTATTTGACTGTTATCAGTCACTCAACAGGCCAGCAGTATTCTGATGTCGTCCTACAAAGAAAAAAAAGGAATCTGTATTCCTCCCATCAAGCTCCAAGCCTGGCTGGGGTTCATTATTGATTGGTTGGTGCCAAGTGATGCAGGTCAGTCCAACATAACAAAGAACTCTAGATGGTTTTGGATAATCCCTGAGAAATCAAACAAAAATAACCTGTATTACCTGGTTTACCCAAGGTCTGAACTCCTCTGCTATTTGCTATAAGCTGACGTGGATAACCTGTCTGGCTGAAATAATAAAGTTATTTAAAGAGTCTTTGAATTTGTGGGGGTTCTGAAGGACCAAAACCCTATTTTGAGTTGGTAAATGGTAGAGTGTAAGAAATTGTAACCAATGACTGGAAGTTGTATGCATTACTTATTTACTTGCCAAGGTTATTAGTTAAAGCTGCACATTAAGCTGTAACTTTACTCTTCTACCCCGGATTTGAACCCGGTTTCCTGCGCAAGTGCTGATTCTATTTTACCATCGAGCAAATAGAGCCTGTCTGCTTGCTCAGGGGATAAATTGAATCTTGACCTTCAGGTCAAACTTCATGTCAGATCCTGTGTCTAGGTGAGACATGACCTTTGACAGACACGATCTAAATGTCTCAATAGAAGAGCAGGGAGACAAAATACAACCACCCTAATTGTATGAGTTATATTGTATTAATATACTCTAGCATACAGATTGGACATTTTATTCATTGAAAAAAGTTACAAAGTGCCGCTTTAACTAAAACTAACAAAATAATGAAAGCTAGATGTTAAAACTATTTAAATTAACCAAAATGAAAAATTCAAACAAAGCTTTTACTCTTACTGTAAGTAAAAATAATTGAATGTGTCCCTTTTACGCCCATACATGGAGTTCTGTGTAAGTCATGCCCAAATATGGAGTCTATGGATCAGCGTACTCCATATATGGGGATTTGCCGATTTATCAATATTTTTTGGGACATCCGCTGATCTGACTGACTTCCCACTGGGCAAATCTCTGCGAATCTTTTAAAAGAAATTCAAAATAGATACATTGTCAAAAGGTGATAATAGCAGTTTCATATGATGAATGTGTAATTAAATAGTTAGGTGTTTGCACTTTCCTACTTATCAGACTGTGTGTGTTCAGCAAACATGTGTCTGTTCCTGTAACTGTCCGCTGTTTGGTTTACTTCCGTAGCAGTCATGATCCACATGTATTCTGATCATATAATGTGGGTTTGTGCAAACGTATATATTTTCTCTGTGTTTAACCATTTAACTATACTACTCGTAAATAGCCAATCTACAAGCTCCCATGTGGCTCTATTTTTGAAAAATACAAAAAAAAATCTGAAATGTTTGCCTAGAACGGCATGCCCAAAATAAACACCAAGGTCAAGGTCAACTTTATTGTCCCACAAGTGAGACATTTGGCTTTGACATGTAACTTTCCTCTTCTACCCCGGATTTGAACCCGGTTTCCTGCGCAAGTGCTGAATTTGACTGAATTTACCATTGAGCCTGCCTGCTTGTTCAAGGGATAAATTGAATCTTGACCTTCAGGTCAAACTTCATGTCAGATCCTGTGACATGACCTTTGACACGATCTAAATGTCTCAATAGAAGAGAAGAGCAGGGAGACAAAATACAACCACCCCAATGAGTTATATTGTATTAACATACTCTACCATACAGATTGGACATTTAATTCATTTTTAAAAAGTTACATAGTGCCGCTTTAACTAAAACTAACGAAATAATGGATAGATGTTAAAACTATATAAATTAACCAAAATGAAAATAAAAATGAGGCTGATAGTCTCGAAGTAAAATGAAGGGAATGTGTCCCTTTTATGCCCATATATGGAGTTCTGTGTAAGGCATGCCCAAATACGGAGTCGTCTATGCCAGTCTATGATGTCATAATGACTTCAGCGTACTCCATATATGGGGATTTGTCGATTTATCAATATTACGCAAGACCCCAGAACCCAGAAGTTGCATTGAGGCGCATTGAACATGCTGGCCATTCATAGGTACTGCAGCTTAAAACGGCTGGGGCCACTGTACACGCACGAGGGGAAACGGTTTCGACCAATGGGCTCGACTCACAAGCTTGCGCACGAGCTTGCGCACCGAGGTGACGCAAAACGTGACACAGAAGCCCCAAATAGGCCTCGCCCATCACATTTCACTACCGGAAGAAGGGGTGATTTCGGCCCATGCGCTGGGTGAGCAATTCAATGCAAGTGGATGGGAGGGGATTTCCGGTGCCCTCTCTATTATTTTTAACTCTATGACATTACGCCCTCAGGTCCTCGTGATACGCACGTCGAGTTTAAAGTCGGTCGGCCCCATATATGGGCTGTGTATCGGTAAATGGTAAAAATGGTAAATGGTGCATTTGTATAGCGCTTTTATCCAAAGCGCTTTACATAGATTGTGCATTACATTCACCCATTCACACTCATTCATACACCGATGGCGGAGGAAACCATGCAAGGCACCAACCTGCTCATCGGTTTCCAGTTCACTCTACCCGGCCACTCTACACCTGAGCCACTGCCGCCGGTCAGCGGTTTTTGACAATCAGTTCTCTATACTGTATATGGCTAGATATGGGCACTGCACTCACTCTGGACCTCGGCGATACAAGTATGAAGTTTGAAGTTGGTCGGTCAGACGGTTCTCGAGATACGTGAATGGACGGACAGAGATTTTGCACATTTATAGAAGGAGGATTTAGTTTTGAAAAAATGACCAATAAAATCCAAAAGCTGGGCTCAGCACATAAATAGACAGAGTCAATAACTGCTGGGCCAGATACAGATATATTTACACTAGTGCCTCAAAATGTACCTTGAAAGATTCATTCAAATCGGCCACTAGGGCAGATCTTTACAAAACTCAGTATGTTTCATAACACTGTTGAATCAAGGGCAAGGGCAAGGGCATTAACAACTCTATTCAGAAAATATCTTATTTAAGAGATGTTTCATAGGTGTAGGAAGCAAAATTGAACAACCCTCTTTACTTGAACATCAATAAGGCTCTATGTGATAAACAAAAATCATCACATAAATCATCACATTCGTCGCTGGGGCATTCGTCGATGAATAAGGGCATTAACAACTCTATTGAGAATGAGATCTTGACTAGATAAAAATGATCTTATTTTAGAGATGTTTTTAAGGTCCAGGAAGCAAGATTGAACACCGATATTAACTTGATCAACAGGGCTATCTGGTATGTAAACAAATCCCATTCATTGTAATGGCATTGTAATGGTGATATAACTGATAATATATACTGCAACTCTCTCTCTCATGTGTATGTATTGTATGCGTGTGTGTGTGTATGTGTGTGTGTGTGTGTGTGTGTGTTGTGTGTACATACATTATGGTATTCGTTGCTGCCTGACATGCAACATACATTTAAAATAATGCTCTTGGAAAAGCACTAAGCAGTGATGCAACAATGAAAAGGAAACTCTGCAATGGAGTAATTAAAAAAGGTTTTCATGGTATTGTGAGTTTAACGATCCAACTAGGTACAGTAAATGAACAGTTTTCATTTAATAACTATCTGTAATGACTATTTTTTAAACCAGTTGTCACCTGTAGTCAGCGTTAGGAAGGCATTATCATTACTAATTGTTTAAGGGGAGGCTATAGTAGGCTATAATGTTAATAGTTTACTAGTAACTAGGTACATGTACACATTCCTAGAGTCACCTCCAAATTACGAAGAAATCCCTAAGTTAGTCTAATGGAACTTATACGCCTCAGCCAACCTCTGAGGGGTTCAAATTATTGTATTACAAGGAAAGCAGGCACCAACACTAATACTGTATTATTACTGTTGTCCATTTTCCCCTGCTGTGGCCAACCTACTGGACAATAAGAAAAAGAGTGTCTTGGCACCAATCAAAATATCAAAACTGTTTATTTGTTGACAAGTGTACCCAGAAATAGTACAATATTTAAGGCTTCGCAACTCCATAATCCATTCCAAGTGGGCACCTTCAGTAGCTCCTCCACAACACAACGCATAGAGCAGGGGTCTTCAACAGGGGGTCCAGGACCCCTAGGGGGTCCTCAGAGTTACTACAGGGAGGCGGGCCGCCAAATCTTTGTGTGATAGGGACTTCTTTTTACACTAACCACTAGCCACCCTAGCATCCCTATACTGAGGGGAACATAAGGCGAAAATAGCAGATCTACAACAAGCACACAACAGCTTGTAGATCGGCATTTTTTGGCAAGAAGGTTTGGTGTAGAGGGGGAAAAAAGCAGACTGAGTACAGACTGTTATGTGTCCTCTGCACAGCAATTAAAACAATGTATACACCTCTATGTGTCATTAAACCAGACCTCAGTAACAATTAACGTTAAAGGGAAACAACAATGAGCTACAGAACATTTTGGTGAATGTTTTAACATTGTTGAAAGATACAACTAAATATATATATTTTTTTAAATCATTACTACTATATCTATCTTGATGCTGTCGTTTAATGTATCTAAACAACATATGAATCAAATTGCAATGGAGAGATCTAACCTGCAGCCCTTCACCTTGCTTCCCTCTTATCCCTCTATGTCCTGACATACGTTTAGGAAACAGGCACATGTGCACATGATACAAAAGAAGACAATGGCATATATTATACATGTTGATTAAATAACATAGACATAACTATTTATCATACCTGTCTATCAGTTTACTTGCACCTTCACGCCGTTATCAAATCCACACAGGGCGCCGCCATCTTGGATTCATCAACAGTGCTACTGCTGGCTACTAATGCCCGCAATACTGCCATCCACTGGCCTGGAGGGGTAACAACAGTACTGGCGCTGACATTTCTAAAATGTTACTGCATAAACAGTGGTTGAGTGGTTCTCAACCTATGGGTCGGGACCCCCAGGGGGTGTCATCAAATGATTTTTTTTTTGGGGGGGGGGGTCCCCAGATGACAGAGAAGTTACAATTTAATGAAAAAAAAAAAAAAAAGACCATAACTGCATCAAAAGTAATCAACAAACTATACTATAACTACACTGGTCAAACATTGGCCAAATTGTCAAATAATATAAGAAATAGGCACGAATTTTGAAAATAGCTGATCTACAAGCTCACAACACCTTGCATAGCGAGGCGTTGCGTGCATTGTGAGTTGTAATGCCTAAACTCCTACATTCCAAGTACTTGTCAGGATGGGGGGTCCCCAGTTCAAATATGATTATTTTGGGGGGTCCCCAGTTCAAATATGATTATTTTGAGGGGTCGTGGCCTGAAAAGGTTGAGAACCACTGCCATAAAAGATCCATAAATAACGCATGAAGCCATCGCTAGTTCAGCCTTTCCGTGTTTAATCCAGCTTGAGGTCCTCTGGCAGGCCGCTCTAAATTAAGGTCTCCCAGGCTATGGGATGCTTAGGAACAGAACACACACACCTTTACAGCCAGAAAGATTCCCAAGGGAAAATGCAGGTGTCATAGCAGTGTAGCAGTAGGCATGATCAACAGGCTAGGTACTGGTACGAGAATACAACCAAGAAAAAGTTTTTAAAAAATCTAATAAAGGTAAAAGAAAATCTAGACTTAAAGTCTGATCTAGCCATATCTGCACAACTGAGCCTCTTAGTTGTGAAATAAACAACACAAATCACTCACTATACTCACTTCCTATCCGACACAATGTTATAGTCTTACTAAATAGACTTATTTGTCTTATTGTGTAAAGCACAATTTTTTATTTCATAAGTTATTTACAAACAATTTGACTTCTCATTACAATGCATAGAAGCCAGAATTACACCCTGAGCCCAATGGCTCTGAAACATTCAAATTAAATTACGGTAAGAAGATTCAGTTAGCGTTTAGGCTAAACGCTAACTGAATCTTCTTACCGTAATTTTAGGCTACTGAATTCACTGTCTCCTAATTACAGATAGTATAGCTGATAATATAGAAA
The DNA here is from genome assembly GCF_963280865.1 of Gymnoscopelus braueri. Taxonomy (NCBI): domain Eukaryota; kingdom Metazoa; phylum Chordata; class Actinopteri; order Myctophiformes; family Myctophidae; genus Gymnoscopelus; species Gymnoscopelus braueri. Next base: position 11,190,439 of record NC_137622.1, on the reverse strand, counting down.
AGCACACTGACCTAAACTACTGCATAACCAAGCTTAACATAACCTGACCATGCGGTCAAGGAAATTGCATTATAACTTACAACCAATTAAGCAAAATACTTTTGGTTTTAGGTTTCTTGTAGTTTGTCTGGACACATTGTGTGTGTTTCAGGCTATATGGTTCCATTTCAATGCTATCTGTCCTGTGGCGCTACCAATTAACATTTCATTCACCCACAATCACTTGCTCCTTGGAGAAAATATGACTGATAAAAATCTTAAAATATAACATTTTATTTGTTACAATATGACAAATGCTTTTAAATTTAACTTTTAAGTTTTTCTGTTTAGATTAAGGAACCCAAGAGTGATACAACCAAAATTGTAAATGTGTTCTATTGGTATAACAACAAATCCTCAAATGAACTAATTCATTAACAATCTCCCAATATAAAAGTGCTCAGAGTGATAAGAAACATTTTAGTCATCACCACCTTATTCAAACAAGAGTCCATAGATGTGCAATTCAAACTACAAGCAGATCTACTAGTGATGCAATGTACTGTGAGCTTGAAGATCTGCAATTTTCGGCCTTACAACTAAGTGTAAATCATGTTTAACTCTCTCCTCAGAGTTTGACAACAAAGGAATGTAAAGTCAGTTTACATTTAAAAAAAAATCTGATCTCCAACTCAACTAAATAAATGAGGAATCACATAGTTTTTTAATTTAGGCAAATACAGTATATGCCTTTTACAACCTTTCTCCACGTGGGCAATTTGCAACAAAAAATCTAAAAATCCAGACTATACAGAGAGAAAAGAAAATCCTTCACAGCATCTGAGGTAAAAATGAGGTAAAAAAAATCTAATAATATGTTATGGTAAAATTAGATTAAGAGACAAATAAGGCACTGAGACATGTCTAATAAATATTTTGACATTATAAAATGTCTACAGTCCATCGGTGTCTATAATCCAGAATTTATTTTAATCAATAAATATTATTTTAACCACTCTGTATGGCAGAGTATGCTAATAATAAATAACTAGCACATCTGCAGTTGCTGGAGGTGATCTCCCTATTCTTCCATTGAGTAACTTACTGTTCAGACTGGCAGCCCAAATCCAGCCCAAATCTGATTTGAGCCTATCCAGATTGGTGTTTTTTTTGCTGTTGCAGTCCCAACAGCAAAAAAAACACATGAAAAACATCAATCACATTCCCTAGCCTCCAATTTGGATAGGAAATCATATTTGGGCTGGATTTGGCCTGCCAGTCTGAACAGGGCATTTAGACTCTGTTGGGCAGAACACCTACCGGTTGACAATGTCAAAGTTATCAGATTGGACCCAAGTTGCATTGGATGGTTTGGACCCCACTCTTTATTGTAGTTTGGACTTCATTGCAATTGCCTACAGACATAAAACTTACAGAAAGTAGCTTTACAGTTACAATATGTAAGTTTTATGTCTCTACCGATGGAGAGAGCTACTTTCAACGTTGTCTGAACTATAATAAAGATGTCAGAGCATCTAGTGTCCAGTCCAATGAGCGTCTGCTTCAAATAACTTTACTGACAGTGTCAACCAGTAGGTTTCCTGAGGATCAAAGGAGGTCACACACATCCACATACCATTTAAAGGCAGGTGCTGAACTTCAAAGAATGCAAAGATCAAAGAAAAAGAAAAGTCTGCATACTGTAGCTCCCTTCAATGACTTCATTTTTGTACCTGAGTGGGTGCCAAAATGGCTCAGGTTGTGCCAAAATAAAGTAATTGAAGGGAGCTACAGTGTGCAAACTTTAGCTTTTCTTTTAACCAGTAGGTTTCCTAAATGATGCCAGGGTCTACATTTCTCAGTGGAAGAGACCACTGCTGCAGATGTACTAGTCATATGGTATTAACCTACTCAAAGTGTACAGATTGGTTAAAATAACATATAATAATATGATGTTCATTATAATAAGTCCCAGATTTTAGCTTTAATATAAAAACATAGTTCACCTGAGAGAACAATTTAAAATTCACATATCAACTGCCGTAGTCGTTCACTTTCTGCAGGGCCACGGCACTCACATTGAGGGCATCTTCATCGGGCAGAAACTCTCTCAGTAAGAAAGACAGGAGCATCTGTCAGGAAAAGGGATGAGTGAGCCAACAAGACAGAATAATTTTAATATAATTTCTGAGGAAGTTGGTTTTGCTAGCGAGGAAAATGTTGCAAATTGCATGCAATGAACCAGGGAAAGTGACAGAATGACATCTATATCTCACTCTACAAGGATGGATACTCACATACACCAGTCTCTGGTTTTCATCTCTGTCCTGAAACAGTCTGAAAACGTTCTCCATGTGCGCCCTCTTCAAGATGAGGTAGTTGGAATCTAGGATAACAACACAGAACACAGCATGGGCGAAGCATGCTTTTGAAAATACATGGGACAGTTTCATTCTATTAAACCAGGTGGTTTTCAAACTAGGTTGTGGGGACCAGCAGGGGTCCTTGAGGGGGAGTGTCTACAGTCAAATGAGGAATAGTTTCATTCAACTATAATTCAACTGACTTGAAATGACTAAAATACAAACACTGTATTAGCAATTATACTAACAATAAGTTTCAATATCCCCACTGCACATCGATTTCTCGCCTACAATTATTATATATAGACCATTTAATTAAAACTAAACAACTTTTCATATCAGAGTGCCTAGGACAGAATCATTTAAATTTGGGGGTGCGCCCCCAGACAAAATCTGGAAAACCCCTTCTGTAAAGAAGAATAAGTTGTCCTGAACCTGGACCTTTCTTGAAACTTCTTCTTTGTAAAACATTAAGCCAGATTCATACGACGGTGCCAAGCGTCAAAAATAGCAGAACTAGTACAAGCTCACACCGCGTCACATCTTGTAGGTCTGCTATTTGCGGCATGTGACACTGTCGTGCGACGGAGCACAATTAGGCTTTACCCTGGGAAAAACATATGATAATAATAAGATAAACAATTGTTAGTTGCTGTTGCTAACTAGTTGGTCTACAAAAAAAGTCCAAACTTCTTTATTATCATTATCTTTACTTCAATTTTGCTAGTGGTGTACAGTAAACAGACCACAAGGGTTTTCCATGTCTCCTAGCAACAACAGAATGTTGAAAGCGTCTACTGAAGACATGAGAGCTAGCGTACATTTAGCACAGATGAGCTGATGGGCTTTGTCCCTGGTCTCGTCTTTCTCCTCTTCGGTGCGGGGCTGCCTAGGTGACGCTGGTGAGCCACCAGGCCACTGCTTCTCACGCAGGTTGTCGATATACGCAGCCATCTGCACTTCTGTTGGGTTCATCTTGCTTAGAAAGGAGTTCATCTTCCTAGTAAGAGGAATATATGCATCACTATATTAAAGTTTTTTGATTAGGGAACTGTGAGAGAGATATAAAATGATTTTAAATGAGCCTTACTTTTTCAAGATGGGCATAACGGGCTTCAAAATGGCATCAAATATGTTCATGAGGATGGAATTGCCTGGAAGACCAATAAGAACAATAAACATTTAGTTAAACTTTACAAGATGTTATTGTATGACAACGACGCTATGAATATTGTGATTGAACGCTGAACAAACCAGCTATTTCCTTTAACAGGTCAAATATGGCTTTGGTGGCTTCCTGTTGCTCCCAGCTGGCCTGGCTCTTCTGCCCCTGCGGTTCGTCCCCTTTTGGCAGAGTCCCATGATCCTTCAGCTTAGTCCTTTTCAGACATTTTCCACCCAAACTCCGCCATGACAGGCTGTCTGTGCTGTCCATCAATGAGTCTCCGTTTTGTGCGCGTTGGGATGTGATATCTGAATCGGTCTGGTCTTCATCGTTGCCGGGTTTTATTGAGGCCAGAGCCTCTTGTGATCTGGACCGGGATAATCCTTTTATTATCGTTTTCAGAAGAGATGTTCGGGGATTTTCTAAATCCTCCATCTCGTCTTGAGAACAGCTTTCATTAGTTGAAGAGTCCAAGCTAACAATAGCTTGTGGTTCCTTATCAGCCTCTCCCACGGGCGGTTCTGATGTAGGATCAGTTTGGGAGATAACAATAGACGGGATTGCAGCATCAGTCACATCGAAGCACTTCTCATTTAAGGCCTCAAAGGATTCGGCTGGTGGAATCGTAGTCTCTGGACACGAAGGGCTCATTATGCCATCTAGATGAGAGCTGTGGGGCTGTAAAGAAAACAACACAAAAAATGACTTTTAGACATTCAATTCAATTCACAGCACAGCTGACAGCATACAACTTAACAAATCAATTTCCCAATTGAATATCGTTTTTGTTGCAAATGAGACAAACCTTCAAATGCTAGTGAGACAACTGTCATTGCCTACATCCTTTATTCAATAGTTGTGGTTGTTCCTTTAGATACTAGTTAAACCATTATTGATACCGTGGGGAATTTCAGGTGTCGTAACAGCAACAACAATAGTCATGAAACAGGATAGGCACAAGTGAGTGTAGAGAGATAAGAATAACATTAAAAAATATATATATATATAATACAATCAAATAAAAAATATAAAATTAAATAAATTAAAACAAAATAAATAGATTCAAAAGATTCAGTCTGACCTTGGTGAGACTGAATCTGTACTTGGTCTGACTCTGTTAACATATGTATATTCTATCAATAAATGAATAATATACAATCTATCAACAGTGAATATATGCATGAACATATATCTATCGCTTATGAATGGATATATACATGTACAGACTATCAACAGTGGATATGGGACTGATATATGTTCTTGTTCTGTGTATATTCAGTGTCAAACCAGCCTGCAGTGGGCGTCTGGATAATATTAACTATGGTGTGAAATTGATCTTCTCAAAATCACATCATAAAGCAGAACCGTGGTGCTGTGTTTACCTCATCTTCCTCTTGTCCTGGAGTCAGCAGGTACGCCAAGCCGCTGAGAAGTCGCCACACGCCGCTATGTCCTTCTTCTTCATCGCCCAGCAGTTTGTCCAACGGGCAGAGGAACTGAAAGACTGGCTGGCTGTGACCCATCACACCATCAGCAACCACCGTCTGTACAGCAAACGGACAACGGTAATAAGATCTTCTAGTCAGTGGTGGAAACCAAGTACATTTACTCACTTGCTTAATTACAAATTTGAGGTACTTTTACTTTACTTGAGTATTGCCATTTTATACTTAAAGGTAAATATTGTACTTTTTACTCCACTACAATTATTTGACAGCTTTAGTTACTAGTTGCTTTGCAGATTAGAATAATTATTACAAAACATACATTAAAGGGAAAATCTTCATGAATTCAAGGCTTCATGGGGTGTGTAATTGATAGAGTGAACACTCCCTTTAACCACTTAAGCCCTATTTTGTACTTAAGCGATTCGAAAACAGGCAATCTACAAGCTTGTAGATCTGCTATCTTCTAAACATTTTGATATTTTAAAAAATATTAAAGAATATGGAAATTCTGCATAATGAGTACTTTCACTTTGATACTGTTAAGTAAGTATTAAGTATATTTTGAATTATGCTAATACTTTTGTACTTTTTTCAAGCAAAATCAGGCTTTTACTTGTTCTGGAGTATGTCTTGAACACTGTCCATGTGTTATGCGTCAGTGGACCTGTCTTGTACTCAGGGAGACGTTTACCTGAAGGAAGAGTTCCACTGAGGCTCTGACTTCATCCTTGACTCCATCACTGACCGCCTCCTCTGAGCTTTTCGGCAGCTCTAATATCGAGGGAAGTTTGGTGGAGTCCTGAAAATGCAGCAAAGATTGACATTTAACATGAGCATGCTGTGACAGAGGGCAATCAATATGGATGGAGTGAATAGTTTTTTTTATACTATCTGTAATGGAGATGAAAAATGTAACACCCCATATCGATCTAATTTAAGACTGTGGTATATATATATCACATTCCAAACTTGTTAAGCACGTTTTGTGGCTTGTTTACACAACATTGCTGTCTCGGGCACATCCCAGGATAGACGGTAAGGAAAAACTCAACGTGGGACATAAAATGGATTGCAAGAATTAAACCCTTTTTGTGCATGTCCGTGCATGGCGTAGGACATATTGTACTGTAAGTCCTAAGATCATGTAAAAATGATGACATTCATTGAACATGTTAGTACATTTTTATTATTTTTAACTAGCGAATAGATCACTCATATTATAATGCAGTTGCTGAAGATGAGCTGAACCCATTCTACCAACACCCTGTCAGGAGTGGCTCCCACTACTTTGACTTAGCTATGAAATAAAAGTTGAGCTCAATGATTAACTTAATGGAAACGTTATGAGCAGGAGGAGTAGCCCATAACCGTTGCGGTACTGCCATCGTACTTCACACTGAAAAATGGCCATGGGTGCAGATTTGCTGAGTTAATATTCTCACTGAATGTGGGGGGAAGGGGAGGGGGGGTTATTAGCCTACCAAATAAGCTCTGACAAATGACCAATCATCTACTTCCATTACTGCCGCTGCTGGGCAAGGGTTATGGGTTGCTTTAAGCCATACTTATACTTTGCACGACACCGAGTTGGTGCGTGGGTGTCGTGCACTGAAAATAGCAGATGTGCTATGTTCAGTGCGCAACACCAACATGGAACGAAGTACAAATCAGTCATTACTTCCTCATGACACCAGGTCAATCACTGAGCAAAGCTTTATTTCCTCTCTCTCTGCAAGTGCGAGGAAGTAAAATACGACATTTGCATGTACATGTTTCAATTATGGTTCTTTCTCCTTCCTTTTTCCTCCATTCCTTTTAACGCAGAACCTTGTGAGTGTATGTAAGACAATTTTAATATTTTGTATCATCAACAGCAAAGTAAGATGTGTAATTGTGTGAACAGTTATGTAATTTCATAACTGTTCACATTTGTAACAATATGCTAATTTGCATATATTATTTATGAAGTTTGAAAAAGAAAAAACTGGGATATTCACACTTTGGATTTCATCTCCCAATTTATTGACTGAAAAGCAATGTTTCAACCCAAAAGTCTTCATCTCTGAAGATGCTGTTGGAATAGAAAAGTAGTTTTTTTAGTCAGTACATTGGGAGCTGCAGCCTTGTGAACCTTTATTCTGCACTTGGATGTGCTTGGATGTGCACACAGCTACTCTACTGTGCCTAAAAATATGTCATGCCATTATATACCTCAGTACTTGAAACAATGATCTAGTATCTGCCACAGACTGGCTATGAACACTGTGTGTGTCGTCTCTAACCTGCCATCTGTTGCGGAAATATATAACATCCATATAGGTCTTCTTGATGTCCCAGTGAAGGTTCTCTGTGTTGTCTTGTTCCTCCAGGTGAACAATGAACACCAGCTCCTCTTTCTGCCACTCCGCCTACAGTACGGCACAACAGAGGGACAGACAGACAGACGCTATCTCAGGCTCACACATTCACACAACATCCAGGGACGTGCTGGGTTGCAGCAGTCCCAGCTGCATTAACGAGCGTTCGAGACATTCCACACCTGTCACGGTGATTCGCGACTCACATGAGGGATGCTGAGGGCCCAGCGGCCGACGCGCCACATTTCATACGACAGCTTGAATTCCAGCATGTCCTCCCGAACGCTGGTCAGGTACTCCTCCAGGTCACTGTCCTCCTAATGAAAAGCAAGACCCAGGTCTGTCACGTTTCATTAATCATCACTTTAACATTAATGACATTTGAAAACTGGCTAAATTCAATTCAAGCCAGGGTCAATGTTCTCGCCGGCTGGCCTTCTATTGTTGCCAGAGGTTATTATTATGTAGTGGAATAAATGTCCAGATGTCTAGATAATTACTACATTAAATATGATAGATGTATTGTAATTCATGATATGAAAAAGGAAATAAGAATATTCTTATATTATAAATATACAGTAAAATATATTATGAATATATTTCAATTAGCCTTTTAACAATGGCCTTTTAGCATTTTAACAAAGACACATTTTATCAAAATTATTTCAAGTAAACTTCAAGTAGACATGTACAACATCAAGGTCCATCATTGAATTCTGTGATTAAAGCAGTACAACACACCAGATTATATTTTCTGTAGTTGTTAATTGATATAAATGACTTACTTACTTATACTGAGACTCTCAGTATAAGTCTATAAAAGACTCTATACTGAAACATTCCTGGTCATATTATTAACCAGTTATGAGCAACTGTGCAACAAACCATCTTTCATGCCCTAGATGTGCCTCAATGGTGCCCCCTACTGGTAGAAATCTCCAGCCAAGTGTACCTCATTTGCACAGATGTTTGCTCGCAACTGCATCTGTGTCCAAAATGTTCACAAAATGTTCCCTCTATGCTTATGCAGGATACCAAAGTTCCTCTGCCCTCTTCCCCAAATATTTGTAAAAATCAGTCAAGGGCGGCATTTTTTTTTTGTGAATTTATAATCTCAGATCCACTGACTGCGAACCACTTTCCAAAGCATACCCTAGCTTGTTTGATTTTCATTGTAGCCATTAATTTCCGTGCGGTATAAAATCAACTTGTAGAGACTTCCTTGAGATAGGTAAGCCAACACACTAAATATAATTATTCCAATAAGTGTAGACAAACAAACAAAAGTCTAAAAATGAAGCCATAACAGAAAACTGGTCAAAGTTCAAGTACGATATACCGTATGGCCAAATCTATTAATAGACAATAACATTAATTGTCTCCAGTATGGTCCACATGATGGAACCATAATGTTGGGGTATTTTAAGTAATACAGATTTGGAAATAGTTCAAAGGGAGTACAGATGTGGGGGGAGGTTCTGGGTTTACAGAACTGACTGCTGAGCCCTTTGGAGGGGTCCTGGGCTCAATTCAACCAGACATCTGTGATAGTACTCACTTATAGGCCCCTTTGAAACCATCTGTCATAGCCAGCCCCCTTCTACCTCTGAGAGCTAATCTAGTTATTTAACATGCATATTCATCCATGTTACAGTGCATTACATCACATCCTGTTTACTGGTAAAGAGGGCATCTTGGCAAACGTTGAATAAGATGTTTAGTTATTCCAATAACTTTTTGTTATTATGATAATTACTAGCTTCTTTGGATGTGGTGTGTTTCTAAACTTTCTACTCCTGTCTGCTCTCGAATACAGTACATGTTGGCCATGAATTTTAGTATTGGTATACTTTTTGTATAATTTCTGGTATATAATTTTCTTCTATAATAGCGCTACAGTCTGTAGTCTAAAAACCTGGAAGTGAGTTTGCAATGCGTTCTCTCGCCAGATTCCCAATGTTTTTTCTTCAAACGATTCACTATGTACTGTATGCAGAAAATAATTCCTTTTTTAAGAGTTAACCTTTTTGTCCAAAAACATAAATTACTCCTGTTAATACAGTATCTCAACCATGAATTCTCAAGCCATTTTGTGAGGCTTTTTCTACTTGAAGCACTTTCATTTTTTTTTACTATTAAAATGTGTCCAATCTGTATTGTAGAGTATGGTAATACAATATAACTTATACAATTGAGGTGGTTGTATTTTGTCTCCCTGCTCTTTTATTGAGACATTTAGCTCGTGTCAAAGGTCATGTCTCACCTAGACAGAGGATCTGACGCAAATTTTGACCTGATGGTCAAAATTCAATTTATCCCCTGAGCAAGCAGGTAGGCTCTTTTAGCTCAATGGTAAAAAAATATCAGCACTTGCGCAGGAAACAGGGTTCAAATCCGGGGTAGAAGAGGAAAGTTATGTTTAATATGAATTGCATGTGGTTCAAACACTGACTTGTGGAGACTGTCATGGTGTACAAAACGTGTGAACATCATAAAGCTGTGATTACCACAGAGCCTATTTCCATTGATCCAAAACCCAGTGCAGTAATTCCTTAAATGCTGTATAGGATCGACCATGTATAGGATCCCATGGTGGAAGTAACTTAAGGGTTAAGCCTAATTTATACTCCATAGTACGACGGTGTTGAAAAGACCAGATTTTAAGTTAACAATGCGTTGCATCACCTAGAAAAATCACCAACAGTATCATCACTAGAACTCTCTGTTTCCCACAGCATGGAAGCTCCTCCACTGAATACAAATAAGCAATATGAGCTTTAAAGCTGCAATCTGTAACCTTTATTTCCTACTCGGGATTCAAACCCGGGTCTCCCGCATGAGACCAAATCTCCTCGGCCAAGGGGCCATCCCCACTTGGCCAGGGGAGATATTGTGCTTATAAGCTTCAGGCAGTACTATTGTACTGTAAACAGCAGGTATCCTACCCAACACCAGGGTCAACATTTCTCAATGGAAGAGTAAAGAGACCACCTCCAACCACTGCAGCTAACTAGTTATATTGTACTAACATTCTCTACCATACAGTTTGGTTAAAATAACATTTTACTCATTAAAATAAGGATTGGAGCTTTAGTCTTGCCATTATGACTTTCTATGTCAGAAGATTTTCTTTTCACAAATGTGAGATAAATTCATGACTGTGAGAAATAAAACCCTCAGGATTGTGTTATTTTTAGTCAGTTGTTGGAAGTGTGCTTCCACAGTTACCTGCTAAACATTCTGAATGAAAAACAAAGAAAGATGTTCCTACATCATCGGAATCCAGGTGGCTGTGAACAGAACCTTCTCTGCTACATCCGTCGGACTCCACGCTGGCCAGGGCCCGCATCATTAACTCCTGTTCCACCTTCTTCAACTTCTTCTTCTTTGCTCTCTTGGACTTCATCTTATCCATCATTTTTGACCAACCTTCCTTCAGCTTGTTGGCTGAAATGAAAGCAAGCCACATGCACACACGCACGCACGCACGCACGCACGCACGCACGCACACACACACACACACACACACACACACACACACACACACACACACACACACACACACACACACACACACACACACACACACACACACACAGAAGTGAAATTGAAAGTTACATGTCAATATGTTAATACTAGAATACAACACAGAAATGGTGACAATACGGTACTTTTTATGTGTATGTTACATACGTATACTATTATACTGTGTATATGTTAATATCTCCACCAGGCTAAAAGCAAACAGGGAGAATATGTTGGATCGGCCTGAAACCGTGGCTAAATATGGAGTCATTCGCCATGGATGCGTCATGGATGACTAACATCAGAGACTGGCCTCACTACATCAGAGACTAGCCTCACTTCTGGTGGAGATATCTCCACTGTGTGCATGATACTCTCTAGTACATGTTTTATTTTTTTATATATTTATTTATAATGTATAGTAAACATGATCTATTTGTATCTTCTTACTGTTGGGAATGTTTAAGACAATTTTATTCCACCTTTAGCTCCTTGGGAGTATGGTTTGTTTTTATGTTGTTGTATGTTATTGTGTTTCTTTGTTACAAACTTCCAAAAACGAATTGCCCCTAGTGGGATTAATAAAGCCGTTTGAAGTTGAGAGGGCTGCTCCTACGCACAGAGGTAAGCCAATAAAGCTAGAGTCACAATAGCTTCACAACAACCTGTTTACACACTCATCAGATTATTGTGCAACTTTGCGTGCTTGCTCAGCTGTCCATTCTTAGAATCCCATTGAACCATTTCTCAAACCTTGCTAAATTGTGCTGACTCGACAATGATTGCAGAGATTGGTTGGGATGCCGGTCCGGATTAAACCATTAACACCGGGAAAGCATCTGTGTCATTTTAGATTTTAGCTATATTTTAACCACTTTAACCATTATTTTATACTTTGGCTATTCAAAAATAGCAGATATACATGCACATAGCACGTCACTTTGTGCCGCACTATGAGCTTGTAGATCTGCTATTTTAGAAAAATCGCAAATCTTTGGAGATATATATTTTTTTAAAGTGAATATTTTTAACTCAAATGTTTGCTTCTGGGGGTCCCTGGAACATAATATTTTGAGATGGGGGTCCGCGGCCAAATACATACAATTTTGGGGGTCCTTGACATGAAAAAGTTTTTATTTATTTATTAGATTTAGAAGACATTTAGAATTTAGAATGAGCCTCAGGTCTTTATGGGTTAAACCAGGCTGAATTAGATGCAGTGTGTCCAAATTAAATCCCCTCTTATATTAGACTGTGTAAATAAAGCAAAGACACACCTTTCTTTCTGGATTTCCTCTTTTTGCTGGTGGAAACCTCTGCTCTCTCTGCATACCTACAAATTCCCCAAACACAGACAGGCACAGGCTTGTCTTTTAGAACAAAATACATTGGTTGTTACAAGTGCAATGTTGAAAAGCATTGCTTGTTAGTATTATGGCAGACAGCAGATTCTAGATGGATGACAGCCACTCACGCTCCACCGCTCTCCTCTTCCTCATCTTCCTCCTGCGAGGACTCAGAGAGTGGCTCAGCCTCGGCGCCGCATAGCTCCTCCGCAGAGCCTTTGGAGGTCACGCTGTCGAGTTGACTCAACACCAGCTGGTTCAGATTGTCCGGTTCAGACAGCCATGAAACCAGCAGGTCCAGAGCTGAGGACAACAAACACACAAAATAACTCACAACATGACATATCCCAGTAGTAAGATAGATAAATTCACATTATCTCTGCCTGACATGGCAGAAAAATATCAATAATAACACCTGATGTCAACAACGTTTACCATTTAACCATTTAGCAGATGCTCATATCCAGAGCGACAAAGCCCAAGGTCAGATAAGTATGATACAAATGAATAACATTTGTATCTTCAAGATGTTTGTTTTTTTGTCAGTTATTGCACTTTGTGTAGGTCTATGTGTTTTGAGAAAAGTCCAAGCTCACAGAGGAAAATCTAGATATAATCAAATGTGTGCAGGTGTACTTTAGAATTTGAAAATCAGCACATAATTATGACAGTAAAGGTTCATTTTTAACAATATCAGAATCAGTTCCAAATAATTATGTAAATTTGGTCTGGTTGCTCTGGTTAATAGTACTGAAACGGAGTAAAGCTTGTTGTACAGCACTTGTACTGTGTGCATTGTAAATCTCTATCACCAAGCTGTAAGTACAAAACACTGTTGCTGGGTCACCAAAACTGTCCAGCTGGTATGAATGTTAATGTTTTAACCACAAGCATTTAAATGAAGTTGTAAAACCTGTTCCAACATTCCCAGAAAGATTAAATGTTTCATTTTTCAGCAAAGAATTACAATAAAAAAATCTACAAACTACAACAGATAAAAACCATGTAAAACCAGGATACATGCTGTAGGCCCAGACAATTATTTACTAAAAAATAATATAAGTCATGGTAGTAAACTAGTTATCTAGTACTGTAATTTTTGTATGTCTTTTATTTCAGATCCCCGTCAGATCCTCTGTCTAGGTGAGACATGCTTTTTATTTAAACAACAGGTGTGCAACGTATTGAGCTGCTCATAGAGTTTGTTGAAATAAATGTATCACACTGGTGAAGTTCACATTCTAGTGCTCACTTACCCTTTAAGGCAACGATCTCATTCAAGGCACAGCGGTTGACATCTTGTCCCCGTAGAGACTCAGGGAAAAGGTTACGTACCAACGCCTCAGAAAAAGTCCTAAGAACTGCCACCTCCTCTGCCCTGGAGCTGAACAGAGGCTCTCTAAAGATACACACAAACCCAAAAAACAACACCAATCCTATTAATTGTATTAATTCACAATCCACTTTTAAACTTGTTGCACTGGGAGATTCCCTATTAATCGTTCATTTGAATCCTGTCATTCTATTGTGTTTCTCTTCGAGAATTGTTGTCAGATTTTCACATGTCCTCCTCACGATAGAAAGATTCAGGTGGAGAAGAAAAATAATTGCCCTTTAATGAAATGAAATGTATGATAAAATAAAATGCATTGTCAACATTTGCATCTAAATTCAATTAAAATCACATGTTAAGGTAGGGTAGACCTTTATTAAATCCACCGGGGAAATTCAGGGTTAGGTGTCTTGCTCGGGGACACTTCAATGCGTATATTGGCGGACCGGGGTTCGAACTGGGAGGCCTCTAAGGATTGTATCTCAAAAACTACTGGCTGGATTGTCATGACAATCTGCACAAAAACATTCTCCACACTAGTGAGCATGGGGCTATAAGGATGGGAGTTTGGTCAGTTCAAACCACTTATGTTCAGTTGGATATAAGGAGCAACGCAAGTTCTAGTCTAGACTCTTGTTTATTGTAGCGTTGGGCTACATATCGTGATGTCATTCCACATGAAGAATATACACACAACACCCACTAAGGACAGTGTCATTTTGTTTCCGTTGTTAATCTGGTTATTGCTTGCTTTTGTCCAAGGGCCTTTCTATGATTTAGTTGTCATGTCATTTTATTTTTATTTTTATCTAAAGCACTTTTGTAACTTTCTTCGATAAGAGCTCTATAAATAAAGTCTATCATTATTATTATATGATGACTCAGACACTCAAGCGCTTAGAATGTAATCAGCCATTAGTATTTCAGTGCAGTGCCGTAGGTCAAAAGATACAAGCCAATAAAAGACAAGTCTTTACAGTAAGTGAATGATTCATAGAAGGTGATAAAAAAAAACAATAAGGAGTTTATAGAGTTGAGCACAGTAGTCCGAGCACAGAGTGCCTTCAGCATCTGCCTGATCTCACTGGTAGAAGAAGTACTCTACTACGATATCTTTATCTTACTTAATTAAAACTATGTAGAAATACTCTTGTTACAAGTAGAAGCCCTGTATTCAAACTTTTAAAAGTGCAAAAGTATTGACACCAAAGTATACTTGAAGTACCAAAAGTAAAAGTACTTATTATGCAGAATGTCCCATTTCACAAGTGTTTGTCAAAATATATCGAAAATAGCAGAACTACAAGCTTCCGAAAATAGCAGAACTACAAGCTCTCAACATGAACACATCACATGTGACACATTGTGAGTTTGTAGGTCAGTTATTTTCGAATGGATGAAGAATACAATGGGGCATGTATGTTTTGTAATAATAATAAAAATAATAAAATCTACAAAATAACTTGTAAATAAAGTTTCAAATAATTGTAGCGGAGTAAAAAAGTACAATATTTGCCTCTGAGGCGTAGTGACGTAGAAGTGTATTAAGCATTGAAAAAAACTCAAAATTGTACTTGTAAGTACAGTACTTGAGTAAATGTACATAGTCATAGTTGCTTTCCACCACTGGTCTGATCTCACCTGTCAGACCGCTTGGCGTTGTGCAAGTGCTGCGTCAAGATACGAATACAACCAACGGAGGCCTCACAGACATCCAGGTCTTTGGCCCTAAAGATGACTCGATCAATGACAGAGTCAAACTCTCTGCTCAGCACCTGGTGCAGGGGCTGGTCCTCGAGGGGTTCAGGGACACAGTACCATGGCAGAACGAGCTGGGTGTATGCGCACTCAATCACTGGTGTGGAAAGAAGACAAACACAACCAAATTCAATACAGTTCATATAGAATAACAGACTTGGATTCAACCTCTTAAATTTCAAGGACCAGAAGGGGATCTCTGATAATGACATCAAAGAAAAGGACCTGCACACTGTCTGGAACTTGCAAAAGAATGTTGCTCTTTATTCGATGTTTCGGTCGTTAGACCTTCATCAGAAAATCAATGTTTCAGTCCTGATGAAGGTCTAACGACCGAAACGTTGAATATAGAGCAAAATTGTTTTGCAAGTTCCAGACAGTTCCCTTCTGAACATATGCACCAGACGTGAACAGTAGTTTAGACTGTAGACTTTGGAGCTATTTGGAAATTTGATCATCCAAATCATCAAATGTAGTTACAGCAGCAACAGACAAGTTGGTAAATGAACACAATTATAGACTTAATTTAGACTTAATTAAACTTAAAAACTCCAAAGATATATCCACTCCAGTAGAATCTCAGACACACACCGGTGTAAATTATGTGATTGCAGGCTCAGCACCAAGGGAGAGCTATTTGGATAAACACACTCAAACACTGGAGTAACAACCACTTTAGATGTTTTGAACAGAATAATAACTGCAGGTTGCATGAAACGCAGAGCTGTCGACATTATTTACTGCACAGACTTCAACCATTGATAATAATCATCAGTGGTGATTCCTGGTACAAAACAGTCCAACAGCCTAGTTTTTTCTCAAGCGTGAAAAAACCCCATTGAGCTTGTTAGATACACAAGCTGCCAAAACGGTTTATTTCCTGTTCTGCACAACCACACAGAAAAACCCAGAGTGAACCTCTCTCCTATAGATGGGGTGGGGCTTTTTTCCCCAGAAGATGTAATATGATCTCTGTGTGCAGCTGCCTCCATACAGCATACGACCCCGCTCAAATGTGTCATCTCCAAACAACAACTTTGCTGACAAAACGAAACTACTACTTCCTCGTGTCACTTTTTGTTGTTTTTCAAAGATGCTAGTTAAACTATGCAGAATGATGTATTGTATGTTGGTTAGTTCATGTTTAGTTTTTTTTGATAGAAATGTACTGTTTGCTTGACCAGAAATGCCAAGAATGGTAGCATATGGTTTAGATTAGACAGATGCTAGGTTTGATGTTTACGTGATATATCAGTTACTTTTGCTGCACTTAATTGTTTTCTTTGCACTCTACTTGTAGTAACAATTCATCCTGTTGTTTGTTGACTAGGATTCATGCCATTTACTCGGATGTAAGCATTTGCATAGTTGCTCTGGATAAGAGTCACCTAAATGCCTAAATTGTAATTTCTGACATTCCGTCATAATCTAAACACATAGTCAACCTAGCTCTGAAAGAAAAAATCTAAACATACCAGAGCTTATACTGAAGGCAACATGTGACAAATATTAACTGTAAACGTGACAAATGTTTTCTGTGCACACCATAATGCTGCTGCTTAGTCCCACCTTGCTGAAGAGACTCCTTAACATGAGGATACTGCAGTTCCATTGATGTTTCAGTCAATGCACTTGTATTTGTAGGCTCTCCGTCAGGGACGTCAAAGCCCTGATCCTCCACACTGTTCTCCTATAAGGAGAGAGAGAAAGCTATAAAACAATTCAATTATAGAGAGCACCCATGCACATCCACAGTGGGAGGTGCTGGTGCAACTACATGACACATATACAGTACTAAGAATTAGGGCTGTCCCCTCATAGTTGAATGAACGATTACATGAACACTAACATCCCTATTCTTATGTCGTAATAGGTACGCATTCTGCGAAAAAAGCCAATCTACAAGCTCCCAATTGTGCGTTTTTTCTTTGGTGTAGAGGGATAAATGGAGGGGGACCCTGGGGGGACCCCATCGTAGGCTTTAAGGCTTTGGGGCTTTAAATGGTTAATTGGTTGTTTTGGTCTAAAGTCGACCAAGTCTTTGTTAATTGATTAGTCGGTTTATGCTTTTTTCCATGCACATCTCTAGCTATAACCTTTTACTGCCAGTCTACTTTCAATAGCCAGTAGCCATTGTAATGTCAACATTAGAATGTTCAGTTCTCAACCTCACCAACCTCGCTGGTCTTTGCATGTTTGTATGCACCAAACACAATTTTACAGATGTGTCTATTTAATCAATGAATCGATTAGTCAACAAACTCCTACTATGATGACTATTAGTCAACGAGGAACTTCAGTCGAGTTTTGTTTTGTGAAACAAGTCCAGCCTGGGTTGGTTTGTTTTGACAAAGACATACGTTTACAGTAAGTGAAAAAAATGCACCTCAGGCTGTTATTGACAAGGTCACACCATCCATCATCAACTCTCCTGAAGTGTGTGATAATACAGTATGTACAGTATGGTAGCCTATATAGAATATTGTTGTGGTAATAGATAACTTTTTATCATTAACACACTTTTACCCATTGCATTTGTTCACAAAAACTATGTAGATGAAAAATCAACATAGGCTATTTAGCCTACATGGTATTATAGCTCAATGTTTTGTTCTAGACATGTAAAGTAGGCTAACAACATGTTGGCCAGTTAAGTAAGTAGCCAATCAAAAGTAATACCATACTGATATTGAATGCATAGCCCTAAAAGGGCTGATATTCAGTGGTGGAAAGTAACTAAGTACATTTACTCAAGTACTGTACTTAAGGACACTTTTCAGGAATATTTACTTTACTGGAGTATTTCCAATTTTCAATACTTGTACTTCTACTCCACTACATCTCAGAGGTAAATATTGTACTTTTACTCCACTGCAATTCTTTGTAAACTTTAGCTACAAATAAGTTAGTAGTAGATTTTGATTATTACAAAACATATGTTAACCCCTTCAGCCTTATGTATACTTAGGCTATTTGAAAATAGCAGATCTACAAGCGACGCATTGTGAGCTTGTAGATCTGCTATTTTCAAAGCATTTTTATACATTTGGAACTTGTGAAATGGGATGTTCTGCATAATGAGTACTTTAACTTTCAGTACTCTAAGTACATTTCAATGTGAATACCTTTACTCAAGTGAATTTTTTGAATTCTGGACTTTTACTTGTAACAGAGTATTTCTACATTGCAGTATACTTTTAAAAAAAATAGTACTTTTACCACCACTGCTGAAATGCCATACTTTGCATATAGCCTAATATATGCAATGCATGGAATGCAGCCATTCTGGGCTAAACTTGCAAATCATAACGTCATACAGTTTAGTGTGAGCTTGTAGATCTGCTATTTTCAAAAGATGTGTATACATTAAAAAACGTGTGAAATGGAACTGTCTGCATAATGAGTACTTTAACTTTTGTAATGTACTTTAAGTGTATTTTGATTCCAATACTTTTGTACTTTTACTCAAGTAAATGTTGAATTCCTGACTTTTACTTGTATAACAGAGTATTTCTACGTTGCAGTATTGATACTTTTACTTAAGAATATTTTGTATTTTTTCCACCACTGATGCAGCCATTCTGGGCTATAACTTGAAAATCACAACGTCATACATTTACATTACCTGGAGTGATCTTTCATCAACCACATCATCGCCAGTCTGGGTGCTGATATTCTCCTTACAGTTGTTTTGGAAGATCAGTGGAGTTGAAATGCAACACAAAATGCACAGCAAGTACTGGGTCACCGTTCGTCCGCAGTCTGTCAAATAATAACAACACAGTAGACCCAGAATCATGGCGACAAAAGACAATGATTTCCATATGTACATCTTCTCTGTCCAGCTTTATAAAACACACGGTCGGTTTACAGCAATCACTCATAGTCTCAGCGTTAAATCCCAAGCTCCTGCTTCGTAGATCCACATTTTGGGGGAAATAAAGATAACGATCGTTTTATTCTGGATGGAAGCACTCAACTCAAAACACACCGAGAGAAAAAAGGAGGGGAAAGTAATGTGGATGAGGAGTTGTGATTGGCTGTGAATTGTGTCTGCTATTGATAATAATACTGTGCCATCTGCAGGCTGTGGTGAGTTGACACAATCCTGAAATACAGGAATGACATTGGAATGGGTGGAGGGTACTATAGTGAAAGTTGATACAATCCTGAATGAATGACATTTGGGGGAGGGTTGGGGGGAGGGGGACAAAAGATGTAGCCTACAGATAAGTGTTCGAGAACTAGAAAAAGTGCTCCTTGCTCGGAGCACAGGTCTCCGCCAGGTCAGGTAGGTTATGTGGGCCAGCATGTTCGGAATTCGCCAATCAGGATGGAATATGAGAAATCAGACGGATCTGTCTTGATCACTTGACTATAGAGATAATGTGTACCGATGTTTGGACAAAAGTTGGAGTTATTTAAAAAAAAATTTGTTGCAAAAATTGGCCCCCTGGTGGCGCTATAATAGCGCAATGTTACAAGGGTGGCATTTGTTCCTCAACATTGTGCGAATGTTGGACACAATTGGACACTGTGTTCATGACTTGCATTTTGTTCAAAACTGGCCACTCCAGCCAACTTTAGATGGCAATCTTAGCCCGTCAGGATGGAATATGATAAATCAAACAGATCCGTCTTGATCACATGACTATAGAGATCATGTGTACTGATTTGCGTGAAATTTGAAGTTTTACATATTTAGTCGGCCTCCTGGTGGCGCAATAATTTAAGGCAGATGTGAAAAATACAGGGAAAAGGTTTTTTCTTGGCCTAAGGAGTGTGCATAGGAAGTTTTACACATATCGTGCACTTATTGGTAAAAACACAAATTGGCCTATAGAGCCACCATGAGGCTGATTTGAAAAAATCAAGCGGCATTTCTTCCTTGGCCTAGTGGGAATGTGTGTGCAAATTTTCACGGAAATCGCAGCTGTGTTCATGATTTGAGGCATTTTGTTAAAAACGGACCAATCCTGCAAACTTTGGAAGCCAATCTTAGCCAATCAGGATGGAATATGAAAAATCAGACAGATCAGTCTTGATCACATGACTAGAGATACTGTGTACTGATTTGCGTGATGTATGGATAAAATCTGTAGGAGTAATATAAAAAAATGTGTTTTGCAAAAATCGGCCTCCTGGTGGCGCTATAACAGGCCTATCTGAAAAATTGGGGCAGAGGTTCTGCTCTGGCATCCAGGGAGTGTGTGTGCATAGTTTTGCTGCCATCGGGCCAACGGTGCCGGAGATTAGCTGCTCGAAGACAGACAAATGGAAAATAAAACTTGTCTTTACATGGGTGGGGGCACTTGGGGGGGGGGGGGGGTCTGAGAATTAAAACAGTAAAAACAAGGGGTGGGTGAGGGATTAGCTGGGGGAAGCAATTTTTAATAGGTGGATTTTGAGGGTGTTTTGGAGAATGGGAGGTTGAGGGCATCTCTGATGTGGTTGGTGAGTGCATTCTGAAGGGAGGGGGCAGCAACAGAAAAATGCCCTGTCACCCAGGTTTGGCAACACTTGAGTAAGCAGGAGGATGGACATGATGATGGAGGAGATCCTAGAGGCCAGGTATGTAGGAAAAAGGATAAATACAAATAATAAAATATCAACATCACATAATCTAATAAAATAGAATAGCTATAATATCAATATAATATCTAACTAGAAAATGTGCTCCTCGGAGCACAAGTCTCCGCCAGCAGACTATAGCAATTATATTATCATAGCAATAACTAATGAGATACAATAGAGTAAAAGATATATATGAAATATATATCTTATATATATCTTATATATATATCTTATATATATCTTATATATATCTATATATCTTATATATCTTCGATGTTCTCTTCAGACTCTTCTACTTTTTCTTCCAGAGATTGTAGCAATCTTTGCTGTGTCATATTGTAAGCATTCATGGCTAGTCTTCGTCTTTTGTCATTTAGCGATTTTTTGTCTCTGATTAATTTCATTCTTTCTTTATGATTCTTAGCTCTGTTTAATTGAAGCAATGCTCTGTTTACATTGAAGCAATCTATCATATGGGAGTCGTCATAATTGACTGGTTTGTTCAAATACTTGTCTGTCTTCTTCATCTTCATTGTCTTGAACAGTTTCAGCAGTTGATTGGTGTGTTTGATCAGCTTTGGCCTTCTGCGCCTTTGTTTGACCAATGTTAGGTGTTCTCAGAGGGACACACACACGCACGGACGGGTGATTTGGACTAGAAGATACTGTTCCAATCAAGACTGATTGATCCTGTCTTACCTCGCTTCAAAAACGTAAACGTTTTTTTGAAGTGACACACCTATTTATAGAATTGTATTTCGTCATGCATTCCTCTAGCCAATCAAAGGCATTGGTGTCAACATATTAATACGTATTAAGATTTCGGTCTTGTTGTGGGATCAATTCAACTCTAGTCCTCTTCTGTGTTACTGTTGTAGATGAGTATGCTTTCTTAGCTTTGGCCTTCTGCGCCTTTGCTTGACCAATGTCAGGTGTTCTCAAAGGGACACACACACGCACGGACGGGTGATTTGGACTAGAAGATACTGTTCCAATCAAGACTGATTGATCCTGTCTTACCTCGCTTCAAAAACGTAAACGGCTTTTTGAAGTGACACACCTTTTTATTATAGGATTGTATTTCGTCATGCGTCCCTCTAGCCAATCAGAGACATTGATGTCAACATATTGACACGTATTAAGAGTTCGGCTTTGTTGTGGGATCATTTCAACTCTAGTCCTCTTCTACGTTACAATTGTAGATAAGTATGCTTTCTTAGCTTTGGCCTTCTGCGCCTTTGCTTGACCAATGTTAGGTGTTCTCAGAGGGAAACACACACGCACAGACGGGTGACTTGGACTTACTGAAGGTACTGTTCCAATCAAGTCTGATTGATCCTGTTTTACCTCACTTCAAAAAGTAGTGGCTTTTTGAAGTGACACACCTATTTATAGAATTTTATTTCGTCACGCGTCCCTCTAGCCAATCAGAGGCATTGGTGTCAACAAATTGACACGTGTCACGTGGAGCTTGCCCAATGTTAGCTTGGCTAACAATGTTTGCTCACACAAAGCGAAAACATATTCTCCACCTTCGGCGGAGACAATAAATCTAATCTAATACAGTGATGTTGGTTTTCAATTAAGTGAGTCCCGGGACTCACTGGTGGTCATTTGAATGACCTTAGATTAGATGTTGGCCTACAGTATTTGACAGTGCAGAAGCATAATTGCCTTGATGCCTATAACATTAACGAGCGTCGAACAAGCAGAAATTGTCTACACTTCTAGAAGCCCTTGGAGTGAACTGACTCACTGAGTCAGCATAAACTGATCATATTCAACTGATATAGGTTGTTCTATTCTGACTTTATTAATCAAATTGCCATGAGCCATCAAGAATTCATTGTTGCCTATTGTTTTTTCTTCACTTGTACAAGTTAGAAAAAGCACAGACAAGTCAAATATACAACAATAAACTAAAATGCACAGATCAACTGAGAAATGACAAAAGTAATGGAAACATAGGCCTACATACATACATACATACATACATACATACATACATACATACATACATACATACATACATACATACATACATACATACATACATACATACATACATACATACATACATACATACATACATACATACATACATACATACATACATACATACATACATACATACATCTATGTGTACACTTATACATTGTGTATATGTGTACACATAGATTCTGCGATGACACTAGTCCAGAGGCAAATTTGCAGAACAGCATAACAGAACATTCTGCATATTTCCCAGAATTTGTGTGTGCATACGGTCAGTGGAATTTGTATATTAATAATATCTGGAGATCTAGCCTACATAACAGAATGTTATGTCTGAAAGAATACTTAAAAGTAATTTCCATAATTTCCATAATTACTAATAATTACAATTTCTAACTTATCCCCCCTTTATTTCTGTGTGTACTTTTGGAAACTCGATGTGATGCAAACTAAAGGCCAGACAGCACCAATGCAACTAGTCGCAACTCCTTGCAACAAAACAGTTTTAAGGTCAGTCCACACCAATGCAACTCTTTGCAACTGCCATTGGGGATATTGGTTGCAAGTAGTTGCATGTTGCAAGGAGTTGCGACTAGTTGCATTGGTGCGGTCTGGCCAACACCAACTCGGGACTCCTGGCTCGCTGCCCTCCACTCCCTCTAGCATCAGAAACAGGGTCTTTCTTGAGCTTGCAGTGTTGTTATCTCCGTTGTCACACCCGCAGTGTGTCTATGTAGGTGCTGCGCCTCTTTCTCCTCGTAGCTATGGCTTGGGTTGGCGCCCACAGTGTCAGTTTGCTTGCTACCAGTACTTCCGGGAGCCTGACACAGTCTCACCTGGTAGGCCGTGACACCTACCCGGCCACGGGGGTCCACGTTTCAGTTGTGGTCCGCCCATGTGACATCAAGCAGTGGTGTAAAGTAACTGAGTGCATGTACTCAAGTACTGTAGGCTACTTAAGTACACATTTTATTCAGCCATTTTCAATACTTTTATTTCTACTCCACTACATCTCAGAGGAAAATATTGTACTTTTACTCCACTACAATTGTATGAAAACTTAAGTTACTAGTTACTTTGTAGATTATTACAAAACACACTAACCACTTCAGCCCCATATATATTTTTGCAATTTGAAAATAGCAGATCTACAAGCTCACAATGCGTTGCGATGCTTGTAGATCCTAGATCGGCTATTTTCAAAAGATTTTAATACTTTTTGAACTTGTGAAATGGGACTTTCTGCACAATGAGTACTTTTACTTTCAGTACTTTAAATATATTTTGATGCAGATACTTTTGTACTTTAACTCAAGCACATTTTGAATACGGGACTTCTACTTATAAGAGAGTATATCTACATTGCCGTATTGATACTTTTACTTAAGTAAAACATGTCCATCACTGACATTAAGTGCCATTAGTAGCATTCTTGTGTAGACGCCATCCAGGGCTGCTGTACCGTGAGCACCATGTCTCGGTCCGTACAATAGCCCTCAAGAGGTGGCTGCTTGTGACTACAGTGTAGTCAGTGCCAGTGGTGGAAAAAGTACTCAAATCTTTTACTTAAGTAAAAGTATCAATACTGCAATGTACAAATACTCTGTTACAAGTAAAGGTCCGGAATTCAAACTTTACTAGAGTAAAAGTGCAAAAGTATTGGTATCAAAATGTACAAAAAGTACCAAAAGTATACTCATTATGCAGAATGTCCCATTTCACAAGTTTCCAAATGTATAAAAATGTTTTGAAAATAGCAGATCTACAAGCTCACAATGCGTTGCAATAGTCAAAGTTTAAATAGTTGAAGTGGTTTATGTATGTTTTGTAATAATAATAGATAATAACAAAGTAACTAGTAACTAAAGTTTTCAAATAATTGTAGTGGAGTAAAAAGTATAATATTTGCCTCTGAGATGTAGTGGAGTAGTAAAACTACAGAAAATTGGAAAAACTCCAGTAAAGTACATGTACTTAGTTACTTTACACCACTGGGGTTGAGACGTGGCCATTTATTGTGTCCATGGGCATGATGGGCTACGACCAGGTACAGTATCATTACTTCTAATAGTCCAGTCATTAAGTGGTTGGGTCAGGGGTAGTGTTGCCAGGTTGTGTGAGAGAAATAAGCAACCAGGTCTATGGAAACTAGCCCATGAGCACTTTAAACCTATATATAGTACTGTAGAAGTGGTTAATGTATGTTTTGTAATAATAATAATACAAATCTACAAAGTAACTAACTAGTAACTAAAGTTTTCCAATATTTGTTGTGGAGTAAAAGTATAATATTTGCCTCTGAGATGTAGTGGAGTAGAAGTAAAAGTACTGAAAATTGGAAAAACTCCAGTAAAGTAAAAAATACCTCAAAATTGTTGTTAAGTACAGTACTTGAGTAAATGTACTTACACCACTGCCACCAACCACTGCAGATCTGCTACTCTATTATAACATGTTTGAATGGTTGATTGTGACTGGTCAATCACAGCATTCTGTGGTTTATTATTACATGATAGTAGACCACTTGCAGACCATTTGCAATGAGTTCACAGTTCAACACCTGTGGGAACTGTAGAATCTAGTGGACTATTTTCTTTAGCAGAAGTAATTTCATCAATTTCAAATCAATAAAATCCATTTTGTTTTTATACAGGCATGATAATGAACAAGGCAGTCTAAGAAATAAACCCCTTCAAGGTGATTCTGTCCCACATCACCCTGTATGGGTTTATTTCTCAATAATGTTCACATCAAGGTTCATTATCTGTTACTTCAGGCCGTGACACCCAAAAATAATCATATTTGAACTGGGGATCCCCCCACCCTGATAAGCACTTGGAAAGTCGGAGTTGAGGCATTCAATTTAGTTTGACTCGGTTCCACAGATACATATTGTGAAAATAGCAGATCTACAAGCTCACAACGCCTCACATTGCGAGGCGTTGTGAGCTTGTAGATCGGCAATTACCAAAATGTTTTCCTCTTTCTTATAATATTTGACAATTTGGCCAATTTTTGACCAGTTTTTATAGAATAGTGTGTTGATTACTGTTGATGCAGTAGGCCTAATGGTCTAATGTTTTTTTTTAGGTCTTAAAAGTCCTTAAATTGTCTTCACTGTCATCTGGTGACCCCCCCAAAATCATGTGCCCCCCCCCCCCACACCGTTCCCAATCCACAGGATGAGAACAACTGATTTAACATATACTCTAATTGTAGCTGAAATTAAATAAAAAATCCTCACACTCTCCAACTCCCTATTATGTGTACTGATGCAATGCCACCATTTCGCCAGACGGGTACACTGTTTTACCTGTAATGCATCACTCAAACCAGTGGCTAACCCCAACTTGACAAACCATCTGGAGATTTCTTTGGAATGGTTCAGGTCATGATCAATACAATTGTGCAGTGTTATAATAAATCATGAAGACAGGTTTTCAACCCTGCTATTCTCTCTCACTTCTAGTAACAGGAGATGCCTCATTGTGATGATGTATCGGTTTTGCACTGCAGTTTCAAGGACAGCAGTCCCTATTGATAGAAAAGAAAGGAAGAAAAACCTTTAAATCAGTCAGTGACATCTACGGTGACTATCTTGGAAGCAGTACAGATGTGTATGTACTTGATGCTCCTATCCATAGAAAGAAACCAGTAAGGAGTGCAGTGGTCATATAGTGATCAGTCAATGTTCTTATGAGTTCATGTTTGTATACAAATCTCCAAACGTACTGCATGCTGAATTAACGTAGTTATTTTTGATCAGGTAGTAATGTTTTACAGTTAATCACAAGGTTACATGAAGTCACTTTCCTCTCCAGGTCATTATCTCTGTGATGCTGAAACTCGGACAGATGGACATGGTCTGTAGGCTATGTTGCATTGGTTATTATATTAAAGGAGATTTGGTTTTGTATGTGACAGAGAGCCATCTATACTTCCATCTATTTCATTCTATATTCTGTTTTCTGTTCTATGGGAGAAAATATGACTCTGCCCCAGTGGTGGAATGTAACCAAAATGCAATTACTCAGGTACTGTAGGCTACTTTAGTAGGAAGTTTAAGGTACTTGTACTTTGAGTATTTACATTTCATGCTACGTTACATATTACTTCGACTCCACTACAGGGGAAACATTGTACTTTTTACCTCACTACATTTATTTGACAGCTTGATCAATAATTATAAATAACCTGATATATGATATGATTCTGAAATGAGCATTCTACATAATGACTACTTAAAGTTTTGCTATTTTAAGTACATTTTGATGCTAATTCTATTGTACTTTGAATGCTGGTCCTTTACTTGTAACAAAGTCTTTTTTTACACTGTGGTATTGCTACTTTTACCTACTGTAGGTCAAAGATCTGCGCACATTAACTTGGATCAGAATCCCTCTGTACGTTTAAAGCATGTGCACGCCTGTAGGCAGCCACCATATCGACAACAGCAAAGTGAGGCCTCCGCACAACACCCCCACAGCCTTCCGCCTCCCCTGCAGTCAAATTAAAAGGAAGCCAGCACCCTGCCTCTTTAACTCCACAAACAAAGGCTGCTGGGAGAATGTGAGAATGATCCATTACCAGACTGACGCCCCCCGGCTCTGCATCGCTCCCTTCTCTCCAACCCCCACAACCACATGACACAGATGGGCAGTGTGATAAGTCTCCTTAACTTTCCTTAGAACATCTCACCAAAACCCATCCTCATACATGATTAAGTCCATTGCATCCACACCACTTGAGAACTGCCATAAGATCATCTTAACTTGCACTGGAACCTGTAAGGCGAGTTGCTTATGGTCTATGGAGGAACATTGTATGGTTATTTCTCCCCGGATCTTAACGTCGGCAACACATTCACAAGCTGTTGTCCTTGGGTTTGGTTTTTTAAACTCTTCAATAAAGATACATTTATTGGCTGAAAACATTCACACTCATCTGTTAAGCTGCGTCATGTTATGTTAGATACCACTGTGTTGAGAACAGAGCTGACAGTCTGTATTGTTTTGAGGTTCCAGTGTGAGCTGTTGAACACTGGGAGGGATGGGGTCAGCCAGACGTCATAAGAGCATACTGTTTGATGAGATCTCACTGAGTATGTTTGCGGTAGAGAAAAAGAAAACACTGTTGCTGAGGGAAGTGATGAATAGATTTCTATACAATGAAACATCATACAACATATAATAGTGTGTGTGTGTGTGTGTGGGCGGTGCGAGAGGGCATGGAGAGAGGGGCTGAATTAATTTCTTTGCCAGCCTCGTTTAACATTAGCATTTCTATGTCCAAATGATGAATACGAATTAGTCTGTGCACAATCCGCTAAGTGCTATTGCTTGTGCATTTACAATTCCCACCCTTGGCTACAAATGTGGAAATTAAATATAAATGGTTTATCTCAGAGCGCAAATTGAAACGTGCTGCAGAGTTTCAGTTTTAATGAACGGCATGCTCCGTTATTGCGTTGTGTCGTCACGGCTGGAGGGACCTGTGGAATCCCTGCTGGCCTTATCCATCATCTATACTACTGCTGCAGACTCCCCATCATCAGCCAAACTGGATCAGAGCAGTGAATCCCATTGTTTTTCTGCAAACACACCCAACACCAGTATATCCAGTTCATTTGTTTTTTTTTTATTTTTTTGCCATGGCACATTTGATAAAAAGCATTCCCTTTATCATTCAGTGTCACATTAAACCAAGCTTACAGGTTGTTACAAAATAATATAAAAACATTGTTGGTGGGGACTCGGAGTGAGTGATATCAGCACCACGCAGGGCAGGAGGGCCAAATGTTTGGTTTGAACTCCAAATAGACAAATGTACAGAACAACTAGCGCTCAATGGAAATGGCTGCAATATGCAACATATTCACTGACCAATTTCATATGGAGTCCATTTTGACTGTGTGGCTTTGTAGGTGGTTAACAGTCTAATAAAAGTCTTTGTCCGAAATCTAACTAATGGACCAATCATCTCCAAATTCCATGTGCACACTGCCAGTAGGCAGTGTTTTATTTGATTTAACTTACATTTTGTTATGGAATTCATTGTCGGTTGGATCAAGCCGAATCCTAACCCAAATTTTCCCGATACGTCATAGATGACATCATAGATCCACATGGAAGCCGTGTCATTAGATCCGTTCTTGTTCTCTTACATCATACTCTCACCACCCCTCCCACACACACAAATATGGCATAATAGCAAAATTGGCCATCATGTGAATATGGTCAATTGTATTCAGAGCACTGGGTCCTCTGGCAGAAAGCAAGTTACAGCAAATCACACGGTTTTCAAAGAAATAACTTATAAAAGATGAACCAGTGGTGTACACGACAGTGATGGCAAGTGAGGGTTATATAAACAAGAATATAAACAAAAAAAAATACATATTGCACCTTTGAGACCTCAGTAAGAAGTTGCCCTCGTGAGCAGTGAGGGAACCACAACTTGAATTCTAAAAACAAAATCTAGTGTTGATCAACATAATCCATCATAACAGGTAAAGCTTAAACTTAAACTAAGAATGCACTCGGCCAAAAAAAAGGAATGTAGAAATATAACAAAACTGTACAACAAAGTCAACAAATCAAAGGCATAGTGTCTTAATTTATGCAAATGTCCATGAACATACTTACAGTGGTAGAAAAACATACAGAAGTTGGGGTAAGAACAGTTTTGGTGATTCCTGACATACGCAAGTATGCAGATCTGAGGGGTCCGGGGTCAGTCTGTATTAGTAAGTCAGTATTGTAATAAAAGGATTACAGTGTCATCCTCAGCAGGTTTCATACAGTGTTAACTGGCACACGATTCAAGTGTCCAACGCTAGTGTTATTACTGATGGCATAGCCAGCCTCAGGATTTCAGGGGTCAAGGCACTAATATGGTAGGAAGTCCACAGCAACCTCACCTGTTGAAGAGTCAGGCCAGAATGTTTACATTCCAGCAGATCACAGTTTGGGTGAGCAGTTTAGGTACCATCCAACAAGTAATGGTAAAGTTTCCATCGTTTGGTCCAAAAAGTAGCTCGCAGGTTTCCACAGCACAGAGCTGCAAGTGGGGTCACTCCAGTCTCAGATAAAAAACAATAAAAGGTATATATATATTTCTTTTTTTACTAAGTCAGGTTCCACCGTTTTCTTTTTATGTCATCGCCAAGGTAACCGGCAGCCACTCCTGCAACCAGCGCTGGGAATCTGGTTGTGTTTATACATTGACAGGAAGTGGAAGATTGGGAATTGCAGCTTTAGAAATCTGGGAAGCAATTACTGAGGAGCGACTACAGATGTCTGCGTTGTTCACCACAAGGCCATTCCACTAGGATACAAATAGACTGTTCAGTTTCTTTGTTGTTTTTCTTCTGCTAAGCAGTCAGTCACTGACTTCCGAGCAGCAAATGGTCCTGTTGATGAGGAGGAGACATGCCAGAGCCCATGGCTGTCATATTAGTATCCCCCTTAAAGCACTCTCAATAAGATAGAGTAATGAGAAGGCTGTTGGATTAGCATTAAGTCCTGAGCTTGAATACACAACAGTTGGTTGTGTAAGATTCAGAGATGAAAGGTAACATTTCAATTTATTTTGTCATGGAGTATTTCTACTGTGGTATAAAAAACAAAAACCCCTAAACTAAATGAAAAAGGAATACAAAAAAATCATAAATAAAAGCTACGGCACGTTTCAATGGCATTATATTCAAGTAATCTTGTTCAAGTCCCTGATACTTCACGGTTCCTGTAAACATTGGAGTCATTCCACACAGACAAAGAACCAAGAGTCCATTTAGAACAGAGAGCTCATTAGAACCAAGAGTTCATTAGAACCATAAGTTCATAAAAAGGCAGCAGCAATTCATATGTACACAACCAATGGTGATATCTCCCTCAGCACAGCTGTCCAATCACAGCCTGACACCACAGCTGTCCAATCAGACTGACACATCATCTAATTTTGACATGTTTGAGGGGTGCTGGAGACATTAAAATCAAAGCTTTAGTTTGACGAGGCCTGTGGTTGTAGAGACACACATGCCACACACACACACACACACACACACACACACACATGCCACACACACACACACACACACATGCCACACACACGGCTCTGCAACAAGGCCATCCTTTGGAGATGGGCGAGGAAAAAAGGTGAGGAGGAAGAATGAAAATCTAAACATGGCAGGTACATCTGAATGGTGGCTCTCCCCCTGCTGTGACCACAACAATGAATTCTTTGCCCCCCTCTGAGGCCTTCTATGGCGGAGGAATTTCCAGAGGCCCCTGCAGCTCCGACAGAGACAAGAGGCATTAGCTCCATGTTTGCTGACATGCAGGTGGTATAACTTTGCATTCACTCACATTGAAGTGACATAGCCTCTTTGTTCACTAGCAAGTCAGCTTAAAAAAAACTAAAACTAAATAAAAAACTTGTATTTCAGCTTCAACCTCTCTCAAACAGAGGTTTAAGAATCATCGTTTACTGGCTCGTCTCTTGTGTTACGTTTAGGATTTCAGTAAGAGACATCTTGATCACAGAGACTGGATGGTTCCTATGTGTGCTCTACGATCACAGTGATAGCGGTATTGTATCCCAGACACAGAACCCAGTTAAGAAAGCACGAAGCATTAATGTCTGTGTAACGTCTCTCTGTGGTTCGATCTGACAATGTTCTTATAGATAAGACCTTTATTTTTTCCACAGGGGAAATTCAGTTGCGTCAGTGGATTCTTTGTCACGTGAGCGTGATGACTTCAACTGGGTCCACCATGCCTTTGGACCTCTGCTTGCGTTTGAGGTGTCTATGTGAGAGGTTGGGCACCGCGGGCGGAGGCAGTGAGCCGACGGAGAGAGAGAGAAAGTCTGAGAGCCAATGAGGCTGAGGAGGAGGAGGAAACTGGGACGGAAACAAGGCAGTGCGCTCCCGTTGAGGTTTGCTCTCTCTCTCCCCCCCCTGGCGTCACCTGTCAAAGCACCCCGCTGTGAAGCCGTGGTGGGCCCCCAGGTAAGCCCCACTGTACGCCATGGTCAGGCAGTGGCGGGGCTCTGCGGCGAGGGCCATCTGCACAGAGATGGGACCCTGTAGCGGCAGGGCTCCGACACCGGGCTGGAGGCTGGAGGTCAGGCTTGGGTAGGAGGGCAACGTCCCCCCGGGAGTCATGGCGGCGCCGTTCAGCAGACCCATCCTGTGGTTCTGGAGGAAGTCCTGAGGCATGCTCACCACGGGCCCCAAAGCCTGAGATTCAGCTAGCGCGTGAAAATGGGACAGGGAGGGGGAATGCTGGGAGAGATGTGGGAAGGTGTCCGGCTGGAAGAGCAGCTGCTGGGGGGTGGAGGCGGTTGACGAGGAGGCAGATCTCTGGAGATCGGCCGGGGAGAGGTGAGGGGTTAGAAGTTGCTGAGCGGAAGGCCGGGTCAGAGTGCTGGACTTGGGTTTGTTGGCCTCCTTAACATCGTTGTCATGAGCACTGTGGATGGGAGGAGGAGAGTGACATTACAATCAAGTCCATTTGGTAATTATACAGCCAGTTTCATGTTCACATGCAGGGATTTTCCACCAATCCGGATGAACTATTTCTGTTTGTATGTGGCCTGAACGTGGTAACCTGTTGAAGATATTCGTTTCCATTTCCATGTAATCCTAACAGAACTTCTGCACATGCAAGGAGCGGCATTTAGCACAAAGTTACCATAACAACGAAAGGCTGTCGACTCTAACCTACTACTTCCCTGACTTAAAGATGTAAACAAGGAAGTGCTGTATGTACTGTATAGGCTATGGTAGTCAGAAGTTTATAGCCCTGCTAATTATTTTAATGTATTTGCTGAATGTTAGATGGTGAGCGAAATTAGTGTACTGTAGTAATGACAGTGTGACGCAAATTAACATGTGCAGAAAGCATGCAAACATACCGATTGAGAAAGCAGTTACAGCTCTTTTTCACAGCATGGTTTCCACTAATGTTACTTAAGGACCCCACTCAATGTATGTAGCTGGTGGTCATAGCATTTATGCTATAAATAGGCCATGCAGTTTCTCAATATTGATTAATTTTACATTTACAACATCTAGTTTGAAATTTTCTTAACCGTACTCTGGAGCATCTATGCAGCATAAGGGACCAATCAGTAGTCTGGAGTGTTTTCACATAGGCTTGGGCAATTAACCGAATATATATCAAAACTGATATTTAGAACCAATTACCGAATTATAACAAAATAATGCAGAAACGTTTTAAAATATATATATTTTCCTTATATATCAACAAATCAACACGAAAACATTTTAATAGATTTTTTGTAATCGACAAAATCAATTAGTCTGATTAACCACTTAACCCTGCATTATACTTCATTGTACAATGGTGGCATACAAAAGTAGCTAAAATAGCCATTCTACAAGCTCACAATGTGTCGCAACGCAAAACGTGAGCATGTAGATCTGCTATTCTCGCGTGTGTGTGTGTGTGTGTGTGGGGGGGGGGGTGATGGAATGTTTGTGTTTCTCTTACAGCAACATGAGTTCAATGCACTGGCTGAGGTGGTCCCAGGTGTATCCCGTAAGGAGGTGCAGAGTCGTGGTCCAGCTCGGAGTGATCTGGAGACAGATACGAGATGCTGCCACGCACGCAGCGGCCACCTGAGACGGACGGAATGTCAGGAAGGCATGATCTGGAGCACAGGCAAAAAAGACAACGATGGATTATTTAAATTAAAAAACTAAACACTCTAGTGACATTTCTTCAGTAAGAAAGCAAAACAAAAGTTGACAAACAAACAGCATCATGTTTGCTGAGATTGACTTGCGTCAGAAAATGGGGAGAAAGAGATAAAATACATTCATAATTTTCTACAATAATCTACTATATAGTTCAAGTTGGGCGTCTGTCTGTCTGGCTGTGGGTGGCGCTCACATATGGCCCATATAAACCTCAACAGTGACAGCTCACAGTTAGAACAGTGCTGATTCAGGAAGAGAATTTCCAATTCATTTATTCCATAGAGTCTAGACGTTTCAGAAAATAGTAGCATAGAATCAAGGCAACCAACGTTCTCATAAACCATGACTATAAAACATTTGATTCTGTTCATAAAAATAATTGGAAAACGACACTGTGTACATAGTGTCATGATGCACTAGTTAGGGTGACATGATATTGCCGGTACACAAATCGGCACACATTCTCACATGATGCCAAAATTTTATATTCCAGTAAACTGCCAGCATGTCAAGCAAATGTTAAAGGGTTTTTATAAACGGCTAGACTGCTGCAGAGCCACGCCATACAAATTCCCAAAGTCATATCAAGCTCCCCAAAAAATCCCAAGATTCTGAGCTCAACCCATGCTTCGTATCAGTTCTCTCTACCCACCTTGCAAAGAAACCTCGAGGAAGTAGTGTGTGTATTTGTCCATGAAAGCCTTGGTCTTGGAGAGGGTGGAGATAGGCCAGCCATTGTAGAGGTCGCCCTCCTGCACGGAGGCGTGGAGGTAGTAGTCAATGAAGTGGGCCGGCGTGGGCATGCACAGGTTCCAGCCAAACGTCTCCAGCAGCAGCAGTTCCATCTTGATCAGTTCCTTCTTGTTGAGGACCAGGTTCAGGGTACACATGAATCCCAGGGAGTTGAGCTGCTCCAGTTTAGGCACACGATCTTCCTTCTCCTCAAACTTACCTGGACAGAAAGACAAAGCAATGCACAGGTTAATACTAGATATTCAAATACGCCATTGTACTATACTTACGGTACATCCTGATGCCCTGACGGGGCTGCTTTCCCATTTGACACAACTGCACTGTAATGTCATCTCATATGAACTGAATACACATGACAGCGCCTCCATCCTACCCAAATGTGACTTATTTGTGGTGCTGAACAATTATTAATTGAACATTTATCAAAAATCACGAAATTAGGTAATTATAAAAAAATCCCCAAAAACAACTGATATGCTTTGGAAAATTGTCTAAGCTCAACCCTAACCTCACAAAAAACAATGCCTAAGACTAACCTCACACTAATCTAACATTAGTCGGACTGTTGGGCAGCCAATGTTGTGGCAGTTTTATCATCTGAAAACACCCAAGCAGATATCTCTTCAAAGTGTTATCCACTTCTTGAACCCCAGCATCCATAGTCTGGGGTGGAACATTTGCCAAAAATAGCAGATCTACAAGCACACAGAGCTTGTAGATCGGCTGTTTTTGGCAAAGAGATTCATAGAGTGAAAAAAGACTGTATCAAGTATGTTCTTTACAGGTGCATTTTACCAATTCTAGAGGGTTTAAGTGGTACCGGATATGGAGCTCGGCAAAGGTGAATTGATCCCAGTGTATGACAGAGGACAATTTCACGATAAATTAAAATCTCTGCGATAAGATTATTGTGAGCGTTTTTTATCACGATAAACGATAATAACGATTATTGTCCCTTCCCTACTTGATGAGCAGCACTGCAGTCCACAGCACGGACAGTTATCAGACCTCCATCCAGGAGAAGGTTGGTGGTGGTTCCCTATCAGACTTGGTATTTACCTACTACATTAGTAATTAAGCAGACTGATTGCTCAGCATGAAGCTAGAGTACAAGGCCAATGCTTCACGATATTGGCTTAGACCAGCTTAACACATTAAAGACAAAAACTCATCAACCTGAGCACCCCCCCCCCCCCTCCACTCACAGTGAGAAACGCCATATCATTACCTCTACTCCCCTCCTCATCCCAACACATTCTCCCTTCCATAGCAACAGCCCTGAGGCCTCATGGCTCCATGTGACCAATGAACAGAAGCGACTGTGCCTTTAATCCACAGGTCCACAGGCCTCTTTACTCACACTTTTAAGAGAGGAGTCAAATTACATGTGCACATGTTCCCCAAAAACACCCTGTAAAACAGCTCCTTTTGACTACAAACAACTTTCAGCGGGAAAAGGCAGGCACACGTGACACACTCGAAACCGATATGGAAGCTTGCAGCATGCTCAGGTTTCAGTCGCCTTTTGCAAAAGTCTGTGGGAAACTAGAGTATCATTCAAAAAGAACCCCAAAAGCAAACAGGAAATAATGCTCTCTCAAAGAACTGCTAGATAAACATATTAGGAGGAGCACAGATGGGTTCATGCAAAAGGCCTCTCCCAACTCCCACTCCATACATATAAATGAGCAAATGATTTGTGCTCCTGTACGAGCACAAACACAAACAAGAAACGCACTGCAGAATTACTAGACCCATCAACTACAATCATGTTGTTATGGAAACGCTTTGCCAAACGTTACACCCTGCTAGGATTTAAAAGAGCACTCGGTTGGTAAAAAGTAAAACAGCGCCTAGCCTCTTCAAATCTAAACCCTTCATAACTGAAAATGGGATTGAGCCTGTTCTATGTCTATGTTGAACATTGTAGCCTGAGAGGTTTGTCTGGCTATTATAATTTTCGGGTTTACAGCGACAATCCGTAAATTTGATGTGTTGCACGACGGAGAGAGGTAATTACAACAATGTCCAAACTACAATAAAGCATAAAGAGGCTTCAAATTATTTTAATGACATTGTCAACCAGTAGGTGTTCAGCCTGACACCAGGGTCTAAATTGGTCAATGGAAAAGTAGGGGAGAACACCCCCTACCACTGCAGATGTGCTAGTTATATTGTATTACCATACACATTGGTTAAATTTGGACTTTTATTCATTAAAATAAGTCTATGCTTAAAATAATATTTTATTCATTCAAATAAGTCCTGGATTGTTGCTTTTAAGAGAGGTCTTGCCGTATATATATGTACATATTTGTGAGGCTTCATAGGGAGTGCAAAAATGTTCTGCCTCCCATAAAGCTGTGTGTGTGTGTGTGTGTGTGTGTGTGTGTGTGTGTGTGTGTGTGTGTGTGTGAGAGAGAGAGAGAGAGCGAGAGAGAGAGTGGGGGGACCTGCAGCCTCACAGGCCAGAGGGGTAATTAGCACACAGGCTATAATGGCGTCTCCACACCAGAACAGGAAGTACTGTGAAGTGGGGCCGTTCGCCCCCATCGGGGCGGGCCCCCAGCTCAGTCTACACATGCCCCATTCTGTCACCCTCTTATCCTCCAGGCCATGTGCTTCTGTCTGCTCTGCTGCCAGACTGCTCTGTGTCCACACAGACGCAGCCATAAACAACCATCAATACCCCCCAATCTCCACACAGCCCCTTTTACAGTCTTTGATCTTGGCGTAGAAGTCAATCTACTCATTGTGTTCCATGACTCCTCTGTAGGTTTACTGCTATGGGACTCTTCTGTAGGTTTACCACTGGAGAGGCATGATTCAGTGATTCCACGTCACTTTCATTCAAAAATGTTCCCGCTGTGACTATCCCAGTGAGCTGCTTGCCTGGGTGAGAAAACAGTGCATTCCTCTCTGGTGAGTTCAGTCTACCTGGAATGCAGGTTGCTTAACGATCCTATCAGGAGTCAGTAGGTGAGAGAGAGAGAGTTGTTACACTGCTCTGTTTATACATTTCCTATTGTAATAGGGCTAAATCCTTAACTGTACATACGTTTTATTTGACTCTTGCTTTGGCAATGTAAACGTATGTTTCCCATGCCAATAAAGACACTTTGAATTTGAGAGAGTCAGTGGGGGGAGAGAGAGAGGGAGAGAGGGGAAGAGAGAGAGAGAGGGGAAGAGAGAGAGAGAAGAGAGAGCGCGCGCTGTGGGCTACCTCTTCCAAGCCAAGCGCCATGCCTATCTGCGCCCATCTGATTGGTTGATTGAAATCAGGTGGTCGAAATCAGGTGGTCCACAAAGACACAGCCACCTTAGAGGAAGTGATCAGCGTTTGGCGATTATGAGAGGGGTCACATTAGCACTCAGGGAAGGGTTAAAGGTCAGGGGTCAGGAAGAGGTAAGGCCAGGATGTAAAGCCTCCGCCCAGGTGTGCTGCTGGGGTGGGTGGGGGGCGGTGGGGGGTTATACTTATAGGGGGCCGTTAGGAAACCTGAGAGCAGTGTTCTCACAGAGAGAGAGACCACTGTTTCTGTTTGTCTCCATTTTGCAGACATCCTGTAATTCTAGTCCGTATCCCTTGATGGCAAAATTGCACATCTCTCTCCTTTAGAAACTTGAGGGAACCACAAGACAAACACAAGACATTAAACTAGAAGGTTTTGATGATCCAAAGGCAAAATACTGCCCAATGCTAAACCCAGAGGACTGAACACAATCTCCTTGTTCTCCCTAGTTTCCGTCTTGTCTCAGCTGTGGAGGAATGTCGACATCCATTGCTCTTTTTAAACTCCTTTAATTTGCTCACTCCCAGTTTTTCACTGGGAGTGTGAAATCAGTCACAGCTCTGAGGACAGGGTCTCTCCTCCGTGTTGCCGCCTCTGGCCCAAGTGACCCACACAATGTAGGCCCGGAATGATCTTTGACCCTCGCCGCTAACGCTTGGGTGACCAGGAAGAATCTTATAATTCTGGGTCTTCTAGGCCTCCAGGGCCTCAGGATGAAGAGTATCTTGTGGGTTAGAAGAGATGAGAAATGACCCCCCCCCAAGGCTCAGTCAGCTACCTCAGTCAGCTGCTAAATGTCAAGCGAAGAAGAAAATTAACCAAAATAATGGTAAATACATTCTGCATTATCTACTAAGGAAACATGGTTCGTTGGTTTGTGACGATAACATTATCAGACCTGCTTTGAAACAAAGAGAGATACTGCGATTATTCCACCACCTAATTTCGTTAATTATGGGGCCCCCAGATGATAATTCCCTCCAGTGAGGAGTGGGGGTGGGGTGGGTTCCTCCTTAATCTACATATCAGGACATCCTGGTGAGCGGTTCACTTTAAAACATGTCCCCGCTTCTGCCTGCTCCCCACCCCATCCCTTCTGCCCTGTTTAACATCAGCAACGGACCTGCCTTTGAAGCACAACGCACCCCCACCACACACACACACCCCCCCGACCCCCCCCCCCCCCCCCCGACCCCCCAGGGGCACAGGCTGATTTTACTGCCTCCCACCACCCTTCCCCTCTCTCTTTCAGGACTGGTTGAGCCTGCCTGGTCGTGACAAGGTGAGAGGGACGCAGAGGGAAACAGAGGTAGCAATGCAGTGGAGGGGAAACGGCTCTCTCCGGTACACCCCACTGCTGCAAGCTGAACACTACACACCACAGCATGTTCTGTTTCTCTGATGGGCCGAGCCATGTGAAACCTTCTCACTAGGCGGTCAAACGCTATGATGGGCTTATGATGCCAGGACTGTGCTCATTTAGCAAGACTTGAATTTAGCAATCATGGCTTGCAGGCAACAAAGTCTCTTTTCAAACCACACACACGCACACACCCCTGATCTTTACTCCCCTCCCCCACTCAGGGAAGGGCTGGCTGGCTGGCCTGCATGCGTAGAGGGGCTTTTGTTTGAGGCCTGACTCGGAGAGCATATGGCAGGTGCCCCTCAACACACAGGTCCTCCCCACCCCCCAGGGCCTCCAGGCCTGTGTGTGTGTGTGTGTGTGTGTGTGCGCGTGCGCTCGTGCAGTCAATATGACTGAGCATGTGTGATTGACTGACTCCAAACCTTTCACCTTATCGGTTCCACTGGCCACGTCTGTCTCAGACGTTGTGGGAAAAGACACATGGAAGTGGGAAAGAACACACAGACAGACACACACAACACACAATACATGCACGTAAAGACAGACCAATTAGAAAAGCAATCCATAAATGACAAAAACTCAGCAACACTCTGGAACTCACAGGCATGCCACAAATGTCAATCATACATCTGTACGCTCAGGCCATGTCCACACGTATACATTTTCAGATGATGACAGATCACTGACACTTTGATGTCAGGACAAAAACCTCGCTCTCAACGTCAACAAGACCAAGAAGCCGATCATGGACAACAGGAAGCAGAGGAGAGAGCACACACATCAACACTGTTGCAGTGAAAAGGGTCAGCGACTCCGAGGACCTCAAATGGGAAACAAACACCACGTACATGGTGAAAAAGGCTCTGCAGTGCCTGTGCTGTCTCCATCACCTGAAGAAATTCAGGGTGGGTCACCGCATCCTCAGTGTGTTCTACAACAGCACAATCGAGAGCATCCTGGTGGGTTGCGTCACCACTGCACTGGTATGAGAATTTCACCACCCTCGACCGGATAGCCCTACAGAGGGTGGTGCGGACGGCCTGGTGCATCGTTGGAGGTGAGTCTCCCTTCCCCCCCGGGAATATATGAAAAGCAGTGTGCAGTCAAAGCTGAGCGAATCAAGGACACTCACCACCCCAGCCACCATCTGCTCATGCCACTACTGCGGCCACGAGAGTCCCTCTTTTCAGGGTGTTTCGCCACAGTGGGCATGGTTTTGAGGTTAGGTTTAGGCATAGTTTCTGTGAAGTAGTTAGTTATTATAAAATGTGTAATTTCACTGCACAACAGATAGCATAGACAACAAGGTCAGCAAGGCCTGTAATTCGTTATCCATGTTGAATTAACCACTGGTAATCAGGGCTGATGATGTTTGTTTTCTTCAGTCAAAAAAGGTCACGTGTTAAGAGACATGACAAATCAGTGAAGGGCACATTGAGACTGATATGACCCAATCAGGAAGTAAACAAGGGT
The DNA here is from genome assembly GCF_963280865.1 of Gymnoscopelus braueri. NCBI lineage: Eukaryota > Metazoa > Chordata > Actinopteri > Myctophiformes > Myctophidae > Gymnoscopelus > Gymnoscopelus braueri. The sequence goes on along the minus strand of NC_137622.1, from coordinate 11,149,985 downwards.
GACTGTGTCATTGTTTTCAATAGACTCCATTTCTCCATGGAAAAACAGACATGGTAACGAGACTCATAAAATAAGCAGATTACAGCAAGAGAGACCACAGGTCACAATGTGAGTCACATAGACACATCCATGATGTCACTAACCGTGACAAATAGGCGCTGTGCTTGGAGTTATGACGTTGGGGACAGTGATCTGCCAGGATGACTGATGTAGTCACTACATGGCTCAGTGGAAACCAACACAATGGAAACTCAATGTTCTGGGATGGAGGGGGAGGAGGATTTCTGATGAAATGATATTGTTTACACATGAACAATAGCTGCTTGAGATGACATTCCATTTTCAAGGATAGCAGTTCCTTTGAGAAAAGGCTTTAACTTAAGAGTTTTAATTGCGAATGACTCGCAGCAAAGTCAGACAATGTCAGATCCATATCCTTAGCTCCTGCGTATGAGGGAGAGTTCACCCCTACACAGAAACAAATAAACAATACACACATGTCCACGTGTGCATGCACGCGCACGCACACAGCCACACACACCGATCACTGATAGGCTAACAGGATTAAGCGGTGCCTGTTGAGAGGCATGAAAGAGTTGGTGATTAATTAACGGAGCGAGGAACTTAAACAAAAGACAAGAATGCGTGCGTCTGTCAAAGAGTAGCCATCGAAAAAAAAACAGCGGGACCCAGGGAGGCAGTTCAATAACTAGGCCAGATTCCAAAGCACCTCAGGACAGATCAAAAAACCAGGGACAACTTTGAATCAAACACCCTTTCAAGCCTTCATCTGTCAAGGCAGAGATTCCCCAGAGTCCTGGAGGAGTCAGGCAGAGTTGTTGAAGGGGAAGAAGAGAAGCCCCCCCTACTCTCTTCCTACTGAACGCCACAATCAAAAGATTCAATCAAGGCTTGAATTCGTTTATTAAAGGATCCTGTGGCGGGGTTAGGCTGGTAAAATTTTCATCTCTCCATGAGTGAATTGTCAAAGCTATTCTTGGGAGTCTCGTGATATTGCCTTTAAAAATAGGACCTCTTTCATGTCTGATTCAAATTTATCCAACCACAGAGGCTGGTTTGCATGCTAAGTCAATGTGTGTGCGTGTGCTTGTGTGCGTGTGTGTGTGTGTGTCTGCTCCCAAGTGAGCAGGCCCCATCCCAGACTCCCACTTTGACGGCATCATTAGTTTAATTACCCATGATGCCATGGGCTGCATTAATGTAGCCTATAGAAAGCCCCAATGTGTGTTAATCACTGCGCGCACATACACACACACACACACACACACACACACTAATAATAACCACACAACCTACACCCAGTAACAGCAGGGGCAGGAAAATAAGACCACAGCCTAGATTTAGAGGAACCATACGTACACAGATCCAACCATAAATACAACGTTATGTCTGAAAGTAGGGAAGCAGTATTGGCTACTACCAGCACGGCCCACACTCCCACACAGAACAGAGAGTTTAAGAAAGCAGTGCCTGCAAGCTGAGATAACATCTCCCAGTTATCAGCCTGGAGACAGCAGTATCCAAGAATTCAAACGCTAAACTCTACCCGAAATCGGGAGACAGAATGACTTCTATATGTGCATTTACTTATTTATTCAAAAAGCAATTCATTGAGAAAAGGTTAAACTCATGGCCGTACGGCAAGCTACAGCTGCAGAATGAACCCAGAGCCGCAGAAGGATTTGTATGTGGGTATCAAGAGACACACTGGCCTTTACACTGAGCCACATGGTCTCAACCACAACACAAAACAGAACAACATAAGAATAGTGGACGTTTTGACCTTGCCAGGTGTCATGTTGGACGGTTAGTGGGTCGACCGTGAGACTCGAACAACAACAGCAACCTCAGACATGTTATCAACATCAGGATCAAAGACACGTGCATGAAGATCTGCAGACACAGGCATAATCCCATACAGACAGACCAGGTTTCTCCCCAAACAATGGCACAGTCACAGACGTACCACAAAAGGTGATCTTGTTTTTCTAACCTTCATCTTGAGGCAAACGGTAAACTGTCATTACCGACTAAGAAATAGTCTCTAGATCCTGACAGCGGGGTTGGGAAACCCCATCATGGTCTCTTGAGCAGAACTAACAATTCACCTTGCTCCCTCTGTGCAAACAACACAGTTGCAGTACATCTGTTAGCTTACAGCACTTACGGCAGACAGGTTAAGAAACAAACACATACCAATAGCTGCACCAAAGAATGGACTGTTCAACATACAGAGATCGTCCATAACTAATCTCACTAAAGTCTTAACACACCTCAGGTCCAAGGTCTGCAAAAAGACACAGATGGAAAATACAGCAATGTAGGTTTCTGATGAAACGGGTATGCATAATCAATAAGAGCTCAACAGAGTCAGAAAGACATACAATGGTTGTGTTCTATTGTTCACTTATAGAGAGCGGTTTAACTTATAGTTTGGAAGTTATCCCTGTCAGTGAGCAATGTAAACACATTGCCAACATGTCAAGTAAGATAGCAGGTCTAAAGCTCAGCTGCATTAAATCCACGAAGGCCTACTGCTGCAGTGTGAGTGGCAGCATGCTCCACATTGAATGTTGTGTATCAGCCAAATAAATGCTCAATGTGAAGGACAGGATTTCACACGCCAATAGTAATATGAGGATTTGAACATACAGTGCAAGAGATGAGAGACTACAACACTGTGCCCTATAGCACAGGCCTGATTGGCTTACAGTAAGCCAATCAGGCCTGTGCTATAGGGTGCCTTCCCTAAACCAATCAAGTTTGCATATGATTTTTGTCCATACGCAGGGTACTGCTAAATAAACTGTAAAGCCTAGTGGAGTCCCTGAAAGTGCAAAAACATAATACAGTAGACAAATGGGGTACAACAGTACCCTCTTTTATCTACTGTATTATGTTGCAGGGCTGTGGTCTATTGTTATTAATTTATCTGATAATGCATGTATGACAAGATTCATTTCCTAAAATGGATCAATGAAACAATCTAAGCAAAGGACAGAAACTGGTTACTGAAAATAGGCTTAACAGCACAACAGTGTTGCTTGCTTGCCATTAAGAACGATCTGTTTTGGAGGAGCGACACCGTCGTGCGACATAGTATAAATTAGGCCACTAGTTATTGGTCCATGGGTTGTAACGGGTCTTGTAACAAAAGGGAACCTTATGGGTACATTTAGTTCCATTTGTACACTCTCAGAGTTGACAGAGGATTTTACAGTGTAGATTGGGGTCCCAGAGATAAAAGTAATTTCAAATGGGGGTCCGTAGCCTAATGCATATCAAAATGAGGGTCCTTGAAATAAAAAACAAAAAAAATGTAACGGCTACATTAAAAAGACTCAAGGAACTAGGCATGTCAGACTTACTGGCTAGGAGGAGACAAGACAGGGCGATGACGTAGAGCTGTTTGACGGCTACATCGTAGTGATCCATGAACAGGTCCAGCAGGTAGACGGCCAGGTGGCGAGCCGTGGGACACAGATGGTAGCGGTTACTCAGGATGGCCAGCAGGTCCGCAAAGTATCGACGCATGCCGATCTGCGGCGAGTGGGCTCGGTAGGCTGGTAACTTCAGCTCCTGGGGGGGTTGAAAGTAACGGGGTTTGAAAAAGGGGTGTGTGTGGAGGGAGTAATGGGGGAGGGGGGGGGGGGGGAGAGTCAGGAAGTAGTGGGTGAGAAACAGAGGGTGTTGAAAAGAAGGCTTTACAATGTATACATTCACATTCAAACAACCAGGTCTGAGTGATTGTTTGTGTCAGATAGCGTGAAAGGTTGTTTTTGATCAACTCAATTGAACACCTCAAGAATAGAGGTGGTTGGCCACCCCTGCCACACATAATGCTAATACAATAATCAGTAATGCACGTCTCCCGTGGACTAGATTGGTTTTGCCGCCATCAGTAGATACTGTGTCACATCCTGAAGAACACCAGACATTTTTCAATAAACATTCTTGATTAAGCCTGAGCCACGGTTCAATCCCATTTCATTGTGTACCGTTGCAGAGGAGAGATGCTAATTTAGGTCAATGCAGGGGTCTCCGAGCACGGGTGGGGGGGGGGCTGAGTAGCAGATAGGATTAGGTTTCACCCCAAGCACATCTCCTATTCATGTTCAATTAGCTGCCAGTGTTTCAAAGCGGAGAGGAAGACACTTGAGGGCATCACCATTGAATAAGCTGCAGTCTCTTCCAAGTCAGCCAGATAAAGAGAACATCAAGCTGCCCAACAACAGCCAGTAAACACTTTCCACCACAAGTTTGAGTTTTTCATCATATATTAAACACAGGCTTTTTAAAAGTATTAATGTGTTTAGATCAAAGCCGTTTTTGTTAATAATAAATGCATTCCTCTCTCCCTCAATGAGGCAGAATATAAAAAGGATGTGTATTTGTAGTTTAGGGTCCTTGTGTTACACAAACGTCCATAACATGTCATTGTTGTTTGGGGGCGCCGGTAGCTAACCAGATCGCCAGCCACAATAATCGCAACGTGCCAGTTCAATTCCAGCTGGAGCCCTGTGTTGCATGTCTTTTCCCCTCTTTGACCTCCGTTTCCTGAGCTACTATCCTATCTAAACAAAGAAAAATGCTGCCTAAATAATATCCCCTAAACAAAATGGGGAATTTTAACTGGTTGAACACACTGATGAAGGCCATCCAGCCGAAAGTGTTTGGCTGTATGGAATAGCATTAAAACAAGTAAACAGAGCTTTGTTGAGTGCGCAACCCTCTCTTCTCATTAATCTTTTGTTGTGAGGACAAAATTAACAGTCGAGGTTGAGTTTATACAAACGGGTAACTGTTTGTTGTGGGTGAAGCCAAGACAATAGTAACTGTTATACCGACACTTCCAGTGGAATCCATATATAAACAGCAGCACCACCTCTCTCATTTCCACATCCCCCCCCCCCCCCATCACCATGCGACAGCTCAGCCCCCCCCCCCCACTGCCTGCAAGCCTCCATGCCTCCCTGGTCCATCTGTCTGTCTGGGGGGTGGAGGGCTGCTGCTGATACTGAAGGTTACAGGGGACTCCTCGTGAGTCGGAGGGCTGGGGGGGGGGGGGGGGGTACAGGGTGGAGAGGTTGCTTTGTGATGGGGGGGGGGGCATCGTAATTAAGGATTCCACAGCTGCCTCCACCTGATTTGCATGTCTGATAATTCACCACATGCTAGGTACCGCCGTTATTATCTCCACATCAGGGCAGTGTTACTGCAGCAAACACCATTAACCCATTCAAGCTGCATACTGTGTCACTTTAGATCTTTTAGCTATAACCATTATTTTATACTTTGGGCTATTCAAAAATAGCAGATCTACAGGCTCATAGCACGGCACAGAGTGTTGCGCTATGAACTTGTAGATTATTATTACTAATTACTAATCTTGAAGATTTGTGCAAATCTTCACAAACTGAATATAGGCCTATACTGTATGTTTTTTAAAGCGAACATGTTTAACTAAAATCTTTGCTTCTGGGGATTCTACAAATGTCTTCTAAATCCTAACTGTTTTTTTTAAGAAAAAAAATGTTGCTATAATATCAGTGGTTCTCAAACTTTTTTCAAGTCGAGGACCCACAGAATGACCCCCCCCCCAGAAGCAAATATTTGAGTTAAAAATGTATATATATATAAAAACAAAATCACGATTTTTCAAAAATAGATGATTTACAAGCTAGCGTGGCACTTGGTGCCGTGCTATGAGCTTGTATATCTGCTGTTTTTGAATAGCCAAAGAAATCTAAACAAAGTGACACTGCGTTCAAGAGCCATGCTGAGAGACTAGAGATGAACTGAGAGCCTTAAATAAAGCTTGGTAACTATTTTAACTTTAAAGTAACCAATCTGGCTGGTTAGAATTGTGTGTTGGAATGCACAATCTCCTTTTCCAAAGCCATTTCGTATATGCCTGCACATGGTAGCCTATGCAGGTACATGAAAATAGGTTGATAAGATAACAAGTAATTTTTAAGTGAAAACACACGTAATACACACACTTAGACATGTATTTATATATTTTCTTTCCCCTTTTAATTATAATTCCTAGCCTTCGGCACAGACTAATCTGAGTGACAGACACCTCATTCTGAGTCAGACCAGAGCAGACATGAGTAAACCAAATCAAATAGTGTGTAAGTGAATGACTCATAATAAGGCTCGGCTATTCTCAGAGATACCGACAGCTGCTCTGCCACAATCTCCTGTGCAAACAGCTCTCGTGGAACCTTCAACTTAAACCCGATTCTTTTCCCCTCACAATCTCACAGTCACATGCACGAGTAAGGAATCCAGCTTCTAATTTGTACATACCAGTCAAGTGACAGATGTCTCCATTCAAGTGACACATGGGAAGAAATATGATCAAGCTTGGAGGTTAATTAAGACATTTACCAATTAATGAGCTTTAACCCCTTAGTGTGTAATCTAAATTAGATCATGTTTGAATTGACGCCATGACTGTGTAACATTTTAATTCCGACTTTGCTGCTATACCTGTCAACAAAGACCAACCAAGGCCCATCAGTTACACACTTTTTTGGACATATTTGATCATTGTGTAGTTATTATTACACAACGATAGATATATAATGGAGTAGATAAATCCAATTCCAATACACTATGTATCTACTTTTGGTAGCTTTCCGAGATGATGATGGATTTGGAAGATAGCTTAAGTGTTGTAGGCCACGGTTGATATAATGCTTTGCTATTTAATTCCAACAATGTGCATCTCACATTAGAAAGACACAGTCAAGAGACACAAGAGACGGTTGTCAAATTAAAGGTGCAGTGAGTGATTTTCTTCTGGAAATTCAAGTGTTAAATAGGCTTATTCTTTCTGATAGCAATCATTGCTGTAAGTGTTTGTTCAATAACAGAGGTCTCCCTTTCTCTCCAGCTCTAGCAAACAGAAAATGCATTTTCAGGTCAAGTTACTACTTTTACCCAATCAGAAGAGAGAACTCATACAGGATACAAAAGTGAAACTGGAAAACTATCAAATTGAAGCTGATAAATGGGTACCCTCTCCAAATTGGCTGAAATTGGCAACCGACCGAACATTTTATTTTCTTGATTTTCTCTTTATAAAAAGAGATGGAGACAGACAGATATATAGAGAGCTGTAATTTGTTCACAAAAAAACTTGTTTTATCTTAAAAAATATATAACTTAGGCTACACTGCCTTTAATGTCAGGATGTTACAATAATCAACGGTTTTGGCATCACACATGGAGAGAGATTAAAGACAACAGCTAATGATGATGACATGTACAACATGAAAACAAGCTGACCTTGATGCGGAGGGACTGATGGATGTCTGCCGCTAGCTGTCCCTTCCACCATTGCAACTCCCTTTCCATTTTTCCCATCCAGAGGAAGCTTTAAAGCGTCAAGTTTTGCCTGCTGACACAAAGTGATGAATCAACCATTTCAACTTTAATGACAGGAGTGATCAAATAATGATGAGAAGTGACTTTGAAGGTGTAAATTAATAGAAAGGAAGTGTAAATTAATTCTAGGAAAGAAAACATTGCCCAATAATATATTTTAAAAAATGTTTTACAAAAGTCGGCCTCCTGGTGGCGCTATAAAAGGCAGATGTGAAAAATGCAGGGCATAGGAGTTTCCTTGGCCTCTGGGGAGTGTGCGTGATTCACACAAGATCAGTGCAGTTATTATAGGTAAAACACAAATCGGCCTTTTATATCCCACCATGAGGCATTTCTTCCTCTGCATAGTGGGAATGTGTGTGCAACATTTCACGGAAATCGCACGCTGTGTTCATGATTTCAGGCATTTCTTACAAAACTGACCGATCCTGCAAACTTTGGAAGCCAATCTTAGCCAATCAGGATGGAATATGAAAAATTGGACAGATCCGTCTTGATCATATGACTATGTGTTTTGCAAAAATGGGCCTCCTGGTGGCGCTATAACACGCCGATCTGAATGTGGGGCAGAGGGCAGAGGTGCTGCTCTGGCACCCAGGGAGTGTGTGTGCAGTTTGTCGCTGCAATCGGGCCAACGGTGCCGGAGATTAGCTGCTCGCAGACAGACGTACACACAGACGGACGGAGGGACAGGGTGCAAAACATAGTCTCTGCCTGCCACGCCTTCGGCCTGGCGGAGACAATGAGGACACATTTCTTTACATGACTATTTTCCTCGTAAATAAATGTTTGTAGTTCAAATAGAAAATAAAAACACCAGCCCTACAAGTTAACAATGTAAACTGATGTCGATCTCACACAACATGTTGGGAGAAACTTTTGTGCTAGAGAGACACTATTCTCCATGCATGCATGGGGACTTTAAACGGGGTTGTTAAATGCCCAACTCCAAAGATCTGCTGGTTCATTAATTCTAGTCAAATAACCTAAAAAAAAATAACAACAACCAAAAAATAATCCTCATTATTAGCAAAGCACAAATAAACTTAGACACCGTTTGTCATCAAGCACCAGACATTAAGTAAATTGTAGTTGGTTAAGTTCTGTTGCTCAAGACGAGGCAGCTTTTTCCTCCTACCCATGATAGGACGACAAAACATGTTTTTTTTTAATTAAGTTTTTTCCAACAGTGACGGTCCAGCTTTCTGATAAAAGAAGGTTTTTTTGTCTATTCCATGTGCCACTCACCACTCCGACGGGAATCACCCCAGAAGCCCTTTGTCTCAGTCCGACATCCTGAATGGGAAACAATTCCTCTTCGGTTAGAAGTTACTCAGTCTTCTTTTATATTCTTTTAATGTCCACCGTAAATCCTCTGCCAGGCTGACAAAATAAACCCACCACGAGCTGAGACCGGTACCGGGGCTTTTTATTCCGTTGCTTTGCCTAAACTGTTTACACTTTTTTTGTCCTGCCGATTTCTTCCTCAGCCTGTTTTCCAGTGGAGCTGCGTCTCAACAAAGTGGCCTCGTCCTCCACCAGCTGCTGCTGCTGCGGCGTGAGAGTCCATCCGGACCGGGATGTTGGGATCTGTAGTCCTACTACAGGGCCATGATTGTAGTCCTAGAGGGGGCCATGGCAGTGTTGCCAGATTGTGTGAGAGAAATAAGCAAACAGGTCTAGGAAAACAAGCCCCAAAGAAGCAACTAGCAACCTAGGCCATTATGAGCACTTTAAACCGTATACATTATACTGTATACATACAATGAAAATAGCCGATATGCAAGCTCGCAACGTGTCACGAGGTGACGCGTTGTGAGCTTGCAGGAGCAGTTCAATGACAATGAGTCATGACATGCGTCATGAATCATGATTGTTATGACGAGTCCATGTCCATGAGTCATGAGCGTCATGAGTCAAGAGATGGAAATATTTCAGAACCATGCACTTGTTAAAATAATAACAAAATTGTGAAGCATGCCTAAATAAGCCACTACGCTTTATAAACAAGCCCAAATAAGCAACTACACTTTAGAAACAAGCCCCCAAAAAAACGGAACCCGCAACTAAACTGATATTTACAAGCAACTTTACAGAAAAATAAGCCCAAAGTCGCTTATAATAAGCGGACATGGCAACACTAGCTGCTGCGGCGTGAGGGTCCATCAGGACCTGGATGTTGGGATTTGTAGTCCTATATACTCGGATCAACAAAAACCCACTCTTGCAGTGGGGACTATATAAACTATTACTCATCAAACTATTAGATATTATTACAATTTTCTTTTTGTATGTGATAGGATTTTCTACCCAATAAATAAATAAAACAAATGTTAAAAAAACATTAATATATATATTCTGTTATAAAGTAATCATAACTGTTTGTTCAGTAAACAGGGATCTTCCCAGCTCTTTCGTTCAGTGGTTCTCAACCTTTTCAGGCCGTGACCCCCAAAATAATCATATATTTGAATTGGCGACCCCCACCCTGATAAGCACATGGAATACATCAATGCAGGAGTTGAGGCATTACATTTCATTTAGTTTGACTCGGTTCCACAGCAAAATATTGTGTTAATAGTTTGTTGATTACCCTTGATGCAGCAATGGTCTTTTTCTTTTCTTTCTTTCTTTATAGTCATTTTAGTTTCGTTTAGTTAGGTCTTAAACGTCCTTAAATCGTCACTTTACTGTCATCTGGGGACCCCCCCCCTGGGGACCCACAGGTTGAGAACCACAGCTTTACAAAATGATTTTCAGGTCGGGATACCAATTGTATCCAATCTGGAGAGAGAACCCTGCAAAGATAATGTTTCAGTTTCAATTTTATACTGTTCCAGTTACAATTTTATCAGATCTTGTATTGTTTGTTTCATCACTTCAAATTTCACTTCTTTACCCTGCTAACCTGTCTGAGCCAGTTTCTCTCCTGATTAGATCAAATTGGTGTAGCCTGATCTGAAAACGTATTTTCAGTTTAGAGCTGGAGACCCCTGTTGCTGAACAAACACTTGATAGCAATCATTGCTATTGCAATATATTTAACATGTAGGCTCAAAAACAAAAACAAAAAATGATCACTTACAACCCCTTTAAGTGCATCAACAAAATGTGTACAAACATGTAATTTTGTATTCAGGAGAACATTATTCTGCAAAACCAATATAATAATAACAATAATAATAATACATTTTATTTGTAATGCACTTTTCATTCACAAGGAATCTCAGAGTGTTTGTTCAGTAAACAGGGGTCTTCCCAGCTCTTTAGTTCAGTGGTTCTCAACCTTTTCAGGCGGTGACCCCCAAAATAATCATATATTTGAATTGGCGACCCCCACCCTTATAAGCACTTGGAATGCAGGAGTTGAGGCATTACATTTAGTTTAACTCGGTTCCACAGCAAAATATTGTGTTAATAGTTTGTTGATATTACACCTTTTTATCCATTCATTCAATTCCAAAGACCAGAACACAACACAGATGATAGCTGACTGCCACCTGGTGTCAGAACTTGTTACACACAGTTATGCTGGACACATCAGTTTGAAAATGTATACTATACATTTATTTTCTTTTTTTAAAGAAAGAAAGAAAGCTTTTTAATCAATTTATTAACAATTTTCTCCCCAACTGTTGTTGCCAATTCCCAATCCCATCCTCTGGTAGTGGTGGGCGAGTGAGTGTTACCTCTAGTCTAGAAGCCCAACTAAACTACATTTTGAACTTAAAGTCACTCACTGGTAGCTTTAGTATTCGCTTTTCTGTCTGCCTCATCGAGATAGTCCTGATCGGCATAGAGAAGGAAACCAGTGAAGGTGCTGTCCGTCCAGAACGGGTCGAAGAAAAGCCCATTCTGATCCGAGTAGAAGATCTGAAGCCAGACCTGATCTCCACGCTGCAGGCGGAGAAGGGTGGAACCGGACGACACATCCTGGTTCCCTGTGTTGCCATCAAACGTCTTGATCTTGTACTGCCCGTTGTGGACCAGCCCGATGGCCAGGTGCTTGTTAGCCAGTGTGACATCATAGGTGAAGTAGTACACCCCGGGAAATTCACAGACAAACTTCCCAGTGCTGGAGTTGTAGTGGCTCCCTTCGTTCAGCAGGATGCGGGTGAACCGAATGGGCAGACGTTCTTTGGGGTAACTCTTCGTCAACGCCACTGAGAAGGCTGAGCGGGCACTGTTACCACAGTTACAGCCCCCCGGAGCGCCTTGCTCGCCCCCGTCGCCTGCCTCTCCCTTCTTGCCCCCAATTCCGGATACGCCTGGGGTCCCATGCGGCCCCTTTAGACCCCTGGGTCCAGCTTTGCCAATAACCCCCTCACGTCCCTCAACACCTGGCTTGCCCTGGTTCCCAGGCCTCCCCGGCTCACCTGAGGACAGAGACACAACAACAGTATGCTACAGTGAAAAACAACTACATAACAACAAACAAAAACAATACCTCTGCCCTTGACATGAAGTAGCTTCCTTAACATGTGTAACCACCAAAGCAAGAAGCCAGTTACGTATGTTAAAATTGTACCGTGGTCTCCTTTTTCTGCTTTCTCTCCATCCTTTCCATCCAGGCCGTCCTTCCCCGGGGCCCCCATGGGGCCCATGGTGCCGGGAGATCCTGGAACTCCAGGGTTTCCTGGTGGCCCCTGTGGTCCCGGCAGACTGCAGACAAGCTGGGATGAGTGGATCGTGATGTTGCGTCCTTTATTGACGGAGGAGTACCTCATCGACTGTGAGGAGGTGATGGACAGCAAACAGAACAGCAGGCATGTGTGGAGCATGATGGACCCTTATTGGAGACAAGAGGAGATGAAGGGTACCCGTATGAGTCTTTGCCAGTATCTCTGGACTGGAAAAACGTCTGTTTACAAAATATGTATGAATATGTTCATGATACAGGCAGTGACCAGCTGTCCCCACGTGTGGCCAGATCTATTCAAATCTGCATCCAGGTTACGCCGCCAGGTGTTTCTTGGTCTGCCCCTCTTCCTTCTCCCCTGTGGGTTCCAGAACAGGGTGTGTCTCGTGATATTAGATGCAGGTTTGCGAAGAGTGTGGCCACACATGGGGACAGCTGGAGAAATTGGCCCAGGACCGGGATGCCTGGAGAGTTCTTGTTCGTGGCCTATATGCCCAAAGTTGGGCTATAGCGTAAGTAAGTAAGTAACAGGGAGTGAGTCTATAAGGTGGCGGCACACATCTAAAAACACAACACACACAAAAGGATGCCTTGTAGATAAAGTATAAACAGCCAACTGAGTTGTCATCTAAATAGCATGATTAGTTTCACACAATGACTCCATTCTACACAGATTACTTTATAGATAATGTATAGTATGCATCAGATTGTAGCAGGCCTAATAGAATGCAGCTGACAGCTTGTTCTTCTTGTAAAGAGAACATTCTGGAGATTTGAAACGAACAAGGTACTCACCAGCTGATAAGTTATAGCCTGTGGGCATTCTTCACAACTATACTGCTTCTTTTTCCACATGGGAGCACACAAAAAAGTTGCCTACATGATTTTCCAATATTCAGACCACATAGCACTCGTAAGTAGTGAAGCATAAATAGAAGTAGAAATCTGGTTTGCGCTGAATCACACGATCCATAACATCCGCCCTTGTTTAGGCGAACACACGCTGGCTGCCAAGGAATGCTTTCACAATGATGTAATTACATTACACTCAACCCAGTGCAACAGTATTGCACAACTGAGGCTGACACATAATCATTCGTTCCCAATCTCACCGTATGAGAAATATAGGATATTAACCAGCCAATTGAGATTAAATGCATAAGATGTAATCATAGCTTGATGTTTTTTGTTATAATTGGCGTATAAAAAACAAACATGATGGATACGGTAACATAAAATGATGCTACATGTTATGTTAACGTATTGATTTAATAAGTTGAGCATTGGTAAATAAGCCTAAACCTAATAAACAAACAGAATTTCCATAGAGGGATTAATAAACGTTCAGTTGTTTATTTTCTTTATGCCTCAAATAGCTGATTGGGGTGAAAATTCTTTATGGGGGTTTTACCAGATGTGTGTCTGATCAATTCTGAGATGCAGAGCCAAGACCAATAAAAGCGCCCCAGCTGTCGGGCGAGGCAGTGCTTTTGCATTAAAAAACAATCCACAGCATTCAGCTGGAACTTTAAACATTAAACACATGCAAACATAGACAAACTACAGAAATGGGTTTCTTTGTGTGGGTTTCATTAATGAGACAGCAGGCACCAAGTTGAGAGATACATAGGCTACCCATGAAATGATGTGTGCTCCCCCTCCTTAAGTAAATGAATAAAAGTTACAAGCAATCGATTCACACCTAATTGTCTCCGCCGGAGGCGGAGAGTATGTTTTCGCTTCGTCCCGCTGTGTGTTCACCTCCCTCCTAGCCAAGCTAACATTGGTCAAGCTCCACGTGACACGTGTCAATATGTTGACACCAATGCCTTTGATTGGCTAGAGGGACGCATGACGAAATAAAATCCTATAAATAGGTGTGTCACTTCAAAAAGCCATTTATGTGTTTTGAAGTGAGGTAAGACAGGATCAATCAGTCTTGATTGGAACAGTACCTTCCAGTACAAATCACCCGTTTTTTAAGTTTTTTAAATGTCATGCATTTGTTTCAAAACCTTCCACATGCATGAACCAAAACGAGCATGCCCCGACACAACTGGGCTTGGGGTATCACTGGCACGCTTGCAATTTGAATGTTTTGTTTTCCTAGTGGCTCATCTCCGTTATTTCTTGCTGTTAATCAGTTGACTTTTTTCAGGACCAACTTGTTCTTAATGTGTCCTTGCTTCCTGTGGGAATTCTTTTTGGATGTGTACGCCTGCTTGGGATTGAAACTGCGCAGTTTGTGGTCCAGAGGTTCCCTGTTCTCCGGATCCTTGACCTTGTAGATTCGGACCAGCCAGTGTTCTGAGGTAAACGCCTCCTCCAGATGTTTGAACGTTATGTCTTTGCTGCCGATCACGTAGCCGCGTGCCCGGTCATAGCCGGGCTGTTTCTGGGGGTTCACCTGCAGCTCCCCGAAGCGATAGTAGCACATCTTGTACACGAGGGAGTTGAACATCGTGGTTGTACCGGCCTCATCCACCCTGTACTCTCCCTGGGCGGTGAGGTAGTCACTCTCCCTGATGTCTTTGGGGTGTTCCCCCTCCGCTATCCGCACCATCCACAGGAACTTGCTGATGTCATCACCCTGGGCCATCACTCCCCCAAAGATGACTAGAACATAGTCTACATCCAGGGACCTCAGGATCTCATAAGCTGCGCTCTCATTGGACGCCATGGCTTTTCCCACCAGTGCTATATGACTATTGTTCCACGTGTTGTTGTCGACTATCGTGGTTCTGTTAGCCATGCCGGCGATCTGGTAGCCGTAGTCCCACCACGACATGATCCGCGCGTGATCATCGGTGTTCTTTCTCAGCCAATAGTACGCCTCCCTGTAGTCATCGATGATGTTGGTCGATCCATCACGGTTCCCTGTAGTCAGTACCACACTGGGGTGGGAGTAAGCAGACTTGGTGACATTGGTACAGTGCATGGCAAACAGCACGAGTAGTATCAACATCGTAACGCACACTGCGGTCTTGGTTTTGTACCCAAGACCCTTCTCTATCTGCTCTATCTCTGGCTTCTGCTCAGGCACGTGTTGTTTACGCACCTTTCCGGAACCCTCGATCTGCCCTCTCTCTGGCCTCTCCTTCTCGGGCACATGTTGTTTACGCACCTTTCCAGACCTCTCGTTCTGCCCTCTCTCTGGCCTCTCCTTCTCAGACACGTGTTGTTTACACACCTTTCCAGACTTATCAGAGAGCTTCCCAGAGTTCCTCTTGTCCTCTGCGGGGGGTTTGTCGTCTCTGTTGGCGTCGTCCGCCAGGTAACATTCGAACACGCTGGAGAACGCCACCGCGGACAGAACGCACACCACCGGAGTCAACGTCAAGATCAGCCGCGACATTACACCGGCGAAGTACACCGCACTGATGGCGTACAACGCAACGAAGACTCGCTCGTCATTGATGTTCTTGATGCAGAACCAGAGGCCTGCCGGGAAAGTGCACACCAAGACATGCAGGTTGAAGAAGAAGGGCCACCAGGTTGGCGTTTGATGCTCTGCCACCGACGCTATCAAGGGGATGTGGACCATAGCATAGCCGGTGTCCCAGAGCGAGTAGAAACGCCCGCTCCACGGAGCGATGTAACCGGCGTACGTCAGGTAGATGAGAGCGAGGGTGCCGACGACAGCCGCGGTCGGGATACAGAGGAAGAACAGAGTCAGGAACTCCCGTCTGGTCAGACGATCCCTCAAGTAGTGGATGAAGGCGTAGGCCTGCAGCAGGCCAAACACACCTGCAGCGGCCATGTGCTCGCTGGTCCTGACTGGCTGGAAGCCCACAAAAGGAATCTGCAGGGAAAGCACAAGGCCCATGATGTAGAACGTACTGTAGGCCACGTACACTCGACTGCTATAGCGCTGCATCAGCAGTAGTACGAGCACATGCAGAGGGATCAGATTGATAATGAACACATAACCTCCCCATGCAGATACCATGTAGAAGTAAGAGATACTGCAGAAAATGGTCCAGAGCACAGAGCCGGTCTTCACTGATTTCACCCATAGGTAGTAGGTGAACTGGAGGGCAAAAATGGCAATGCCCTCGTTGTCGTAGGAGCCCGCCACCGAACGCTGGGTGTAACCGGGCACGATGGCGATGAAGCAGGCGGCCAGCAAGCCGGCGCTGTGGCTCCACAGCTCCCTGGTCAGCAGGAACGTGGAAATGGAGGTTAAGCCACTGAACACCGGCGCCAAGAACACACACACGTCACGGATGTGAACGGTGATGTGCAGCAGGTTGAGGACGTAGTGGATCAGTCCCGCAGTGACCATCAACCCTGGAAATACCGTTCCCCCGACAATCCTGCCCAGCGGGTACCAAGCTCTCTCGTCGAACCAGTTAAGGAACTCGTAGAAGCCATTGGTGGTGAGATATTGCGTTGCTCTGTAGTTGAACCACGGGTCAAACTCGTGGATGATGCTCTCGAACCGGATCACTGCGAAAAGTCTTGAGCTGAATCCTACCAACCAGGCCAGGAGAAGGATGGCAAACGAAAGTAAAGACAGCCAACCGGACGCTTTGTGCTTCCCATCGCTGGATGTGTGGTGCTCCGCCTTGTCCGCTTGATTTATGCTGGGTGTCGGTGCGTTCTGCAAAGTGCGCCCTCCTGCCATGCTCCCTTGTGGCCTGCCTTAATGATTTTCACTCTTCTTTGCTTTCCCAGTCCCTTTGTTTTAATGAAGAAGTACCATTAAAACATCACCCAAATACCGACTCTCACTACAATTTTCAAACTACTTAAAAACCTGCCAACGACTGAACAACGGTGAAGAGGGCACACCTGATATAATATGGCTGTTGCGCTGATGTCACAATGACGTCACTGCGGGCTGAGGGGTGCTCCTGGACCCGGGCTACTGCAGTGGTGGGTGGACCTCATGGGACTGCAGATACTTTTTCTTTCAGATTTATTTGTTTTGGTCCAATAACGGCAGGGCTTCATATGGATCTCAGACAGTCTACAGTATGATACCAATCGTCTATGACATCACTCCATATATGGGCACGGTCTCTGCCCGATTCGACCAACATTCACTTCCTTACAGACGGCTAGATAAAGAAAATGACGTCAGCGTCTCTTCCTTATAAAATACATTCCTTGACAGACGGCTGAAAGAGTCTAGCTGATGATGTCATCCGAACGATTATAAAAAGTGATTTAAAGAAGTATAGAACCTGGGACAAAAAATTGGTGATGCTCTAAGTTAGCCTATAGTGACAGCGTGTACAAGAAATTTGGCGACCTGCGGATTTGCAAGATAAGCTCCGGACAGACACAGACAGGCAAGACAGACATGTAACTATTTATATGTCTGTCTTGCCTGTCTGTCTGTGTCTTTCCGGAGCTAACTGTCACTAGGCTAACTTAGAGCCTCACCAATCAAGCAAATCAGGATGTAAAGCTCACAATGTATGGCACTAAAAGGTTTGGTAACAATCCAAGTATCCAACCCTATTCAACCTTACAAGTTAAATATTTCCTTCAGTGTCCATGATAGCTAATTTGTGATTGAGCAGTAGTACCTTCCAAACCATTTCACAACAATAAACCCTATATAGCAGTTCAGAGCATATTTCGGTTCAGTACAAAACAAACTAAAAATAAATCTACTCCTGGAGCACAGAAGAGCAACAAACACTGCTGTGGAGGCCTACTCTTCCGTAGGCTGGTTTAAATGATGGAAATTGAGGAAAAGGAGAATTCTTGGCAGGTACGCACGCACACGCACACGCACATTTCTTTCATCACTCCAGCTTTTAAGACTTATTGTCTCCGCCAGGCCGAAGGCATGGCGAGAGAGTATGTTTTACCCCCTGTCCGTCCGTCCGTCCGTGTGTGTGTCCGTCTGTCACCAGCTAATCTCCGGCACCGTTGGCCCGGTCGCTCCGAAACTGTGCACACACACTCCCTGGATGCCAATTCAGAACTTCTGCCCCAAATCTTTCACATGGGCCTGTTATAGCGCCACCAGGAGGCCGATTTGTGCAAAACCCATTTTTTAATATTACTCCTACAAATCTTATCCAAACGTCATGTAAATCAGTACACAGTATCACTATAGTCATGTGATCAACACGGATCTGTCCAATTTCCCATATTTTATCCTCATTGCCTAAGGTTGGCTTCCAAAGTTTGCAGGATTGGTCCGTTTTGAACAAAATGCCTCAAAGTATACACACAGCTTGCGATTTCCGTGAAATTTCACACGCACATTCCCACTAGGCCGAGGAAGAAATGCCACCCTTCTCACCTGTTATACACCACCAGCAGGTCTAATTTAGCAAAACACATTTTTGGAACACAATGCCTCAAATCATGAATGCAGTGTCAATGCAAGAATAAATGATACGGTTGGCACCCTTTTCACATTGGCCTATTATAGCGCCACCAGGAGGCCAGAATAACGTACCTGACCTGGCGGAGACCTGTGCTCCGAGGAGCACTTTTTCTAGTTAAATTTGTGACTTCTTTGAAGAAGCTGGCAACTGCACTTTCATAAAATATTTATTCAGATTATCAGATATTCAGCACTTTATTTGTGTGATGTGATCTCAAGTTAATTGTAGCTTATATGTAAACCGATGCACTTATTGTTTATATACTCATCTATAGTCTCTAGACTCCATTGGCATCTCTTTGTAATCTGTTTACCTTCTGTACCCGTCTTTGTTCTGCCAAATTCTCCCTTAAGCATAAATAACATTTTCTCTTACAGTATGTTTACAGCATTTCCTGTGTTTTCACAGTGATAATTGGATTATGTTACACCATTTTCCTTCCAAACACTCCATATAAAAGGGTCCTGACTGGCCAGGATTTAATCTGTCTGGGCTGCTGGTGGAGAAGCTGGGTGGGTCAGATTGAAATGTTGTCAGTTACTGAATACAAATTCCATGGCAACACAATCTCTTGGATTACAACATGGGGAGGGAGTCAGAGGATGAAGTTTGGATTGGGACGGCAGGGGCCTGTATTGAGAAAGGGTGGGGGGTATCGAGGGTGGGGGGACAAATCGCCATATTGGCCAACTCGGGAACGATATGTCAGGAGTAAATGCCCAACCCAGTTATGCAATACGCGTTGTACCCAATGTCAGAGTACCCGTCTGTCTGTCTGTGTCTCTTTTATGCCCATATAGTTCTGTGTCAGTCATGTTCAGATATGGAGTCCAGGCCAGTCTATGACATCATATTGATGACATAAGGTACTCCATATCTGCTGATCCGACTTCCCCCGTGGCACATCGCTCCCTCGGGTCGCCGGCGATGCAGACGCCGAAATTGAAGTTGGTCGGTCCCATACGGGCTTCTCCCAAAATTTCGGCCCAATTATGCATTGCCAAGCATCACAGACAACCTCTCCCTCCAGGTTCACGCCATCTCCCCCTGAGAAAACTACAGCACTGTTTCTCAACCAGTGGTCCACGGACTACTAAGGGTACATGGCATAATTACAGGTGAGCCATGGGAAAAACATTTTTTTTAATTAATTTATAATATATTTAGTCCCTAAAAAAAAGGCACATTTAGTTGTCCTGGTGTCAAGCACCGAAAACAGCTGATATACAAGCTTACATGCATTACAATGTTAAGATCATTCGTGTTAATTATGTATTATTAATTCAAATTAAATAGAAAGTGCTGTTTTATGCCTTGTTATATACTACTAGATAAATACATATTGTTGTGGAGAAATGGGGTGGGGATTGTTTGTAATATAGTGCTCCAATACTCCAAATAGGTTGAGAAACACTGAAATAGAGCACCTTGAGGAAATCCAACTTAACACAGGGAGAACATCCAACCTCCACACAAACCCAGTACCTTCTTGCTGTGAGGCAACAGCACTCACAGCATAATCCACTGGATTACACTGCACACAAAACATTGAAAAATACAAATGTATTTATTCCACTTAAGAGTAGATGTTTAAGAGATGGATGCTGCTCTTGAGTCTGCTTTTTAATGGAAAGGTATTCAATATTTACATTTTCATGGGAGACCTAGTTAAGTAAAAACAAAAAAAACATGCAGCTCACTTTTCATATGAAAGTATATGTGATGTCACAGCTACAAAATAAGCTGTTATTTAAAAGTCGGGTCAAAACCACCGGTCAGAATCCTACTGACAGATTGAGAGTCCAACTGGGTGCGGTGGGAAGGAAATCATCATCTGAGAATCAACAGCTCTAAGAGCGGATGAAGGAAAAGAATACAGGAAGTGGATGCAGAAGGCCAGGTCACTGCTTCAGGAAGGAGGCCATGGGGTCGTCTTCCCGGCTGCGTTTCATTCTGAACGCCTCCAGCTCCTCCTCGGTGGGTTCCTTCACCTCGTAAAGGCTGTTGTAGGGTCTCTTCCTCTCGTCCACCTTCATGAGGGCCTCCACCTCCTTTACCCTCTTGTCCTCTGCACTGAGGGCCTGGGAGACAGAGAGAATGAGACAAACATCTCGAGAGTTTGCTAATATGACAGACAGATTACAGAAAACATTGTTATTGTATCCTTCAACGCTGTTGATGTTAAATAATTCACCAATAACAGAACTCTATGATGTCTCCATTTCCGTTTAATCCATGTTATTCACAAGATTTATTCCAGTAAATAAACAGATATAAACAAAAGAGGGCCTCTAGTTTGAGGGCAGTAAACGTTGTTTCAGCGGCAGCAGGACTGATTAAAGTTTGAAATGCTGAACCTGTATAACTGGCGCCGACAGACTGAGAAAGGACAACACGCCACATTGGATTTTATTGCCACCATCTCAGCCTGTGTCAACTATCCATTCTACATGGATTTCTAAATAAAAAAGGAAGAGGGATGTGTTTACCAGTTATGGCTGTCATTTGTCAAACTTGCACACTGTCAGCGCAATAATGCAGACACAGCCAAAACAGGAAAGTCACATCCATGGCAACAGTTTAGGCTCATACAACATGGGGATCTACAGTAGCAGGAAGTTTATGCCATACGCATTCACACAAATTGTATTTATAACTTTCAACCTTTTGGGAAAACATAAAACATGTGGATATTGAGTTAAAAGATGTGAATGTTGTAAGCTCAGTTGGTAAAACATTTGCCAACACAAAGTTTATAAGAGTGTATGGCCCCAAAATATGAAAAAAAAAATACTTATATTTTAAGTGTTGGTAAGTTGCAGATATAGAATACTGCACTCTGCAAAGGCAAAACATAAGCCGTCACGATGTACAGTGCCTTTTGATATCCACATACCATACCATTTCACCATCACCCTGCTCTAGCAAAAAGACAAACACACACAAAATTACCTTCTTCAGCTTCTCCTTCTTCTTCTCTTCATCCTCAGAGTCGCTGCTGTCTGAGTCGTGTTTCTTCTTGTTCTTCTTGCTCTTTTTCTTCTTCTTCTTGTCTTTCATCTTCTCTAGATGCATCTGGTGATCAGAACACATTTGACTGTTATATTGATGACGTCATCGGGAAATATTTATCAAAGATGGACGACTGCCTCAGAGGATAAAAACACGAATGAAGGAAGCTGCTGCTTTAGGAGTTTATAGGAAAAACAAGTAATTATGCATCCCCATTTTGTCTTCTTTTATGACATATGGTATGTATCCCAGCTTTTCTGGTCATTTCAGGTTGAGGCATTAAAGTTGTACAATGCAAAATCACAAATAACGATTTTTAGCAACCTCTGCTGGTCACTACCGTCACTGCATACAATTTCCCTAGTCCTCGATTACCCAGAATTCCATTCGTTTTCACCGGAAGCCGGAAGCGTTTCAAAAAGCGATCTTTTAATTGTTTTATACTATCTACGGATCGTTTCTCTTAGCCAGTGGAGCATTAGTTACCATGAGCTGTGCTTTCTTTTTCTGTTCTTTTTCGATCTCCCAATCCTACATTATCTTAAAATCAGCGTGAGGTTCCTTTTTGTTAATAGCGCGGTAGTTCCTGGCCAAACAGGAAACCGTTGCGGTAGTTCCTGAGGACGTCGGCCACGACGTCATGACGTTGGCCAGGAACGTCATTTTCCCGGGAAAGTCCCCCCCGTACACGTTCAATAGAAAATATATAAATAAAAGGCTTCCGGGGGTGAAATTCACGGAGTGGGTGTTGTGAAACTTTTGCCACTCGCAAAAGATATACAATTTAACTTTAGTTTTGTTGAAAACGTTACCTAGTATTACTTTAAGCTGACTGACTTTAGCTGTTGTACTTTGAAATCAAACCTCAGTAAATCGCAGAGTAGTTTTTGATTTGTCGGCAGTATTTTTCTACCCATGTTGTTGCTGCCAAGGTGAGATGGGTCATCTGATCTCATCCGACTAGATGATCTCATCTGACCACCAGACCAGATGTCTAATAAGATCTTATCTGTCCAGACGAGATGTCTCATTTGATCCCAACAGACCAGACAAGATGTCTCGTCTCATTTCATCTGACCAGACCAGATGTCTCCTGTCATCTGACCAAAGGAGATGTCTCCTCTCCAGAGGTGTCTCTTACCTGCAGCAGAGTCTTTGGCTGTTCTTCCTCCTCTGGTTCCTCCATTCCCTCCTCGAATGGAACACAAGCCGAGGTGCTCTATAGACAGATTATTAATGATGAACTATTAAGTAACCATGAAAAACTAAGGTGCATCATATATTGCTCTATTAAATGGACCAGAATATCTTGTTTCATGTTATGTAAATCAACTCACCATTGTTCTGATCCCCGCCTCTCCTGTGCAGTAACTCAGTTTGACCATTGAGTGGCAGCACTTGAATCCCCAACAGCCATCCCTCCAGAAGGAACCCCAAATGTACTGCAGACACAATTAAAGCAGAGAATAACTTCATTGGCAAGTATGAGATTCCCTCCCCTCCTTCAAAACCAGCATAAAAGAGCACCCGTCTACAATTTGCAACTGGACTAGACAAGACTTCTAGCTTGCCAAAAGAAATGACCCAACTGTTTTTTTTTTTTTTAAATATACTTTTACTGCTCCTAGTATTGATGATTTCTTGTATAGTATGTGTTTCTATGTCTTGATGAATTGAATACATAGGACCACAATGGAAACAAGCCATCAGGGCTTTCTGTGTTATCCTTTTAGCATTATCGTATACTGAACCTCTGTACTTTTTGTAAACTCTGTTAATAAAGTATTCAATCAATCAATACAAGCATTTCTTATATACAACAGGCTAACAGGCTAACATTACCTAGCTAGTGATATTTTACAGTAAGGTTGTGCTGTATATGAGCAGTCATGGAATAACTCTTGACTGGAAATAACGGTTGTGTATTGAGACACAGGCAATGACTTCAAACACCAGCAGCAGATATGATGCCCGTGCCAGTACTACAGAGAGCATGAGTACAAATAAGCAGAAATAAATGCTTTCAAGCCACACTGTAGTGAAGGAACCGTGTACCGCATGGTTGTTGATGACGACATCCTCCTCGTATTTGGAGCGAGCCACAGCCTTCTCCTGTCCTTTCAGCACGGCGCCGTGGCGAGAGTACTCCACGTAGTCCTCTGTCTGGGCCAACAGCAGCTCCCGAGGAGGCGCGTCCAAATGCTCCTCACCTCCGTACTGGTCAACACACACACAAACATCATATCAGTACGACAGGACTGGGTCTAAAAAGGATGATTAGGTTACACGCCTGGGTTTTTCAAACAACTGATGGTGAAAGGGGACAATTGCACAATGGACCTGGCTGTGAGTATGTGTGACTATATTGTCTGAGGAACTGAAGTAAGGCGTACCCTTTCCAAGATGGTTTCCTTCTGTTTTTCTTTGAAATCCTCCTTTTTAACTTTAAAGGACTGGTGCAGCAGTTCCAGCTTGGTGGGGTCGGCTTGCAGATGCACCTCAGACCCTTTCTCATACGCCTCCCAGGCAAACACTAACACACAGGAGGAAGAGGCAGCCATTATGGTCGGGAAAATAATTTATGTGACTGTGATCTATTGCGAAGACCGAATCGTTTTGGTCTGAACAGAACTAGTGTGATGTTCTATCCAAGACACAAACGCATATATTATTGTATTTACGTATATTACTATAATATTACAAAACAAGCTTTGAGTAACCCTGACAATGATATAACATGTCAACAAATATCAACTGGAGAAAATAAAGAACAAAAATCATGTAAGCCTAATTGGGAAAATATTAGGAACATCTGGAAAACAGCCACACCAACATGTGAAGGAGAGAGGTGAAAGTAATCTTGCAGAGTAGACTTACATTGTGTCTGAGCCATGGTAACCGTGTCCCCAGAGTAGCGCACAAAGTTGTCTCCAGCAAACCCCACCCTGGCAAAGGTAAAAGGTTAGGATAAAAACAAATACATTTTCTTTGAAAATGTATTTGGAGATGTTCGGCAGTAACAGCAACTTACTCATCATCTGCCATGCCAGTGTTAGAATAAGGGTTCTCCCTCATAGCTCGGGTCTTGGGATCATAATAGGCAGAATTGGGATCCAGGTTCCTCAGGTACTAGAAGACAAAAGACACCAGAGGTTTACTTTAGGACTAGTAGTCATCTCTGCATTATCAAGACTGTTCTTTCTATCTCTTTAAAACTGTGGGCAGCTTGAATATTATTAAACAGTACATAATAGGTCAAACATACTACAAGCTTGTTTACCATACTGTATCTCCAGGCTGAATGCCTGCACCAGTGAATATCCATTAGAGAGACTAAATAACAAATTTAAAGTGTCCAGATTTTCCTCTTCTACAAAAAGGGGCCAAAATATAGTTTTTATGTTCTCATTTACTGCAGATAACAATATTAAGACTACATAAAACTATGGCATAAACTCAAACCTTCTTACCTTAGCAATGTCTTCTCTGATACGCAGATTTCTGACTGTGATACGTCTCTTGGAGTCAAAGTTCTGACCGGGCATGTCGATGTCATCAGCATATTTATCTTCATCCTCATCCTCACTGTTGTGTTCCCGCTCCTGCACAAGAAGGAAGAGAAATAAATCCAAATCGATTGGCCACATCCACAGGTGATGTAATAAAAAAAGAAAATGTTTTATTTATTTATTGATTAGAACCATTCAAGAGTAAAGACTTACAGATTCCAGTTTCCCTGAGGCCAACTCATCCTGCAACTTCTGGGCCTTCAATGTCCTTTTGGCCTGAAACAAGACACAAAATGTCAGCCATGTACCAAATCTGAAAAGAGCATCCGACTAGGGATGTACTGTATATGATTGAAAGATGATCAATTATTCTTCATTCACATTTATCAAGTGTTATGCTCGATGAAACGATAAATTTGGTTTCAGGTCACCTAATGTTGCAATTGTCTTTAAGCGAAAACATGATTTAAATGGTCTACTAGATGGAACTGTATATTGACGGGTTATACTCTATATCAGTGGTTCTCAAACTTTTTAAAACCATCACCCCATTTTAAGACAGAATTTTTTGGTAACCTTTAATTAAAGTGCAATTTTCAAAGTGGAAATAAAGAATCTTAAAATAAAAGCATACATTTTCGGCCTTGAATATTGATATTTATAATGGCAACCAAATGGATTTGGTTCCATTAATACACAAGTTACAAAAACACCCACAATGGCTCCTTAAGAGCAACCCGCTCATTACTATTGAACATAATCCCTGCTATATTACTAAATCATTTATGAGCAGCAAAATGTTTCTGGCTGTGCCTCTGCAAGGGCTTGTGTGTTGTCTTTCCTATGCATGCTGCCTTTGCTTACCAGATCTACTTTGGCGTACTCTTCCACAATGCGTTCATGGTCATCAGGGTCGTATCCGTTCCAGCGATCCCTCTTCCCATCGTAGTCCAAGTCCAATGTGATCTGAGAGTGCTCATCTGGAGCCATTCCGTTACCCGTGAACTTTGCTCCCACTTTTCTGGGCCTCTGATGGAGACAAATGCAAAAATTGGTGGTGAATTATTTTCCACTATTTGATACAGTTCAATTAAAGTTATATGTCTTAGGACAACTGGTCAACTCTGTTTTAAGTGTGGAGATGCATTTTGATAAAGATTGTTTTAATTGTTTCAACATTGTACCTCTAAACAGTCTTTCTTCTTGTGAGTCACTGCACCGCAGTTTTCACACGAACCCTTCCGGAATTTTGTGCTGACTGGTTTCTGTTGAAAGGCAAGAACTCAAGGTCAAGTGCTATTCTAATACATCACTGGATTATCTAGCTGTGTCGCTGTGTGCAAAGTTACCTCCTGCACCCCTCTCTTGTACCACTCTCCAATGCTGGAGTACGCTTCTTCTTCTTCTTGTGGCCTCTGATGCTTTAGGGTGGGCCGCTTGGAAGGGTCGATATACCACGGCACTGAGCTGATGTACTGTGGAATGTGAGGGTTAATATCCCTGGAAAATAGAACAGGAAACACGTGTTTTCAGTAACATTGCAGCAGAACACTAGACTTGAAATCTGAGGTAAAACTTAACATTTTGAAATCATAATTGTTTGGGTGGGTCAAAATTACTACTGGGGGAACACGCAAGTGAATGCATGCTCCACCCGGTTATGCAATACTCATGGTACCTGCTGTCAGAGTACCCATGGGTACTGTACAAGCAGGTAACGCATCGCAAAGAGACACCAAACGGATGACGCATGCAGGGCTGAGAGTTTGTTGTTAATTCACTTGTCCATCGGTGTGTGTGTGTGTGTGTGTGTGTGTGTCTGTGTGAGAGTGCGTGCGTGTGTATGCATGCATGCGTTCAATTTGGTGGTTGCGCTGGGATTGTTTTGTGGGGGGGCCACACATTTTGCTTAGGGCTACCACCAGAATCCTCGGGGCGGCCCTGGACGCATGGCAAAGCGATGTGCTGTCTGCTTGTATTATTATAAACTCAACTGCCATCCATGGTGCAGCAGTTAATGTGGTCTGTCTGCTTTGTACATCGACAACGTCAGATTAGACCCTAATAAAGTCTGACTGGGCTGCCAGCAGTACCAGGTGCCTCCCGAAAGACCATGGGAACACCAAGTCTCATAGCACTTACTTCCCCTCCTCGTCGACCTCAGCCGGAGCATTTCCAAGTTTTCTCTGTTCCTCGAGTTCCTTCTTCTTCCTCCAGTCCTCTCTGGTCATCTTCTTGGGTTCATCATTCAGGCCCACGATGCCATCAGAGGGGCCCGAAATCGCTTCTTCCTCTGCCATGACGACTGGAACCTAAAGAAGACAGTTACTTGTGTTAAACTCAGTGGTGGAAAAAGTACTCACATGTTTTTACTTAAGTAAAAGTATCAATACTTCAATATAGAAATACTCTATTCCAAGTAAAAGTCCGGAATTAGAAATGTACTTGTGTAAAAGTACAAAAGTATTGGTATCAAAAGGTACTTAAAGTACCCTTTAAGCAGAAAGTCCCATTTCACATGTTTTCTGTATACTTAATTACATCGCACGACTATAAAGTTTGCTGACAATAGCTAATCGTATAACAGCTCTGGTCGGCAAGCGACACAAACAAAGGAGTACATTTCTACGTTTATTTTAATTTAATTATGCTTATTTACAACACAAATAGAGCTAGCTGCTATATAAACACCAATAAATACATTGTTGGTTTTCATTCTATCACCACCACTCGTTATGAGTAACCTACGTCATTAGCCAGAGCGGCTAACGTTAGCTTAGCATGGATCTTCTTTGGTTTGTTTAATGTCTGTAAATACAGCTATTTAACGTTCAACTCGAACACGTCGTCTTGTTGTTTACCTTGATCCACAGATGGAAACGCTGCCACTTGTTTCACTATCTTCTTCTTAGCGCTACTACTAGTACAGTTAATAGTCTCTCTCTCAGCCTCAAGCTGCTAAACTAACTGTTTTCAAGAACAACATAGGATAGGATACACCATTTTACATTAGCGACGTTGCCAATCGTAAAGGCATACTGCCACCTACTGGACCGGAGGAGGTAGTTTTCTTCTCTCTGTTTATTGACGTAAAGGTGCATACCGCCACCTACTGTACAAGAGTGTGTATCATCATGTCATTTACCCCAGTGACTAATTTATAGCTTACTACCCTCTGCTTCAAGAATCCCCATAAGATCCCATTCCCGTCCTGCTTCACAAACTTTGTCACATAATTGTGCTCTTTTTAATAAAATGTGCTCTATACATTTTCTATGTCACCACAGTTCCCACATTTGTTGCTGTCTGCCACACCCATAATAGGGTGACCACCTCCAGACAGGTCCATTGAGGGACAGATTAACCCGTTTCGCGGGACATCGCGGGACGCATGCACGCGCGCGCAGCGCGCGTGCATGCGGACCACTCCCGCGCGTGCGCGAAGCGCGCGCGCGAAATTTTTTTGCGGTTCTGGGCGGATTGGGTTCGTTTTTTTCGCGGTTCTGGGCGGATTGGGTTCGTTTTTTTTCCAGTTTTTGGTTTCTTTACTTTGGTTTTAGGGTTAGGATTAGATATAAGAGGGTATTGCAAGTTAACTTAAAAATGTAATGAACTTTTTTTTTTTTTTATAAAATAAAATCTTTTTTTTTTTTTTTTTTTCATAACTTTGATTTTCGGGACATTGCCCTGCTTGTGCGGGACGCGGGACAGAGGGTCCAATTTCGGGACTGTCCCGCGAATTTCGGGACGGGTGGTCACCCATTGGTCTTTGGTGGCGGGGGGGGGGAGCATAATTGAAAACATTAATATACAAGCAGAAAACACAAATGAAGACCCATTTTATCTGCCCTCCTTGGAGAGCAGATCTCCGCCAGGCCTGGCTCATAGAACCCGGGAACATAGAACCCAGGAAACAGATACGCTCCCCTGGGTGCTAGAGCGTTTCATTCGACAAGAAGGTGTAACTCAGACTGTTTGCGTTTTTGGTGTGCTACAGAATTAAGTGTCACTGGGCAGTGGCTTTAGGTACACAGTGGCTTTAGGCCCCTCAACAGGCAGACTAGCTGAGAATAGAAAAAGAAATAATTATCTGTTAACCAGATTATTATTCTGGTAGCCAGATTCTGGTTGTACACACAAAATAAAAGAAAGCAAGCATGTTTTGTATAAAAGCATTTATTTATACAAGTTCAATACAAGTTTAATATGCACAACAATTGCAAAATAGAGGGGGAAAACGCTCAGCTATCCTGACCTATTCCTGTCATTGTTGATGCCTGGCTAGTGGCTACAAAAGTAAAGGCTACCAGAACATTGTATGATTATGTAGGCCTATTTATATATAATTTAGACAACTGATAAAAAGTAAAATGGTCAAATGTCCAGTGCGTCTGGCCTACTTTGTCTTTGTCATGCCCCTCACATGGCCTTAAAACAATGTACCCTAGTTCAGAGGTTCTCAACCTCTTCAGGCCGCAACCCCCCAAAATTATTGAACTGGGGACCCCCTATTTGAACTGGAACCTTGACACCCTGATAAGCACTGAGTTGAGGCATTACATTTAGTTTGACTCGGTTCCACAGATAAATATTGTGAAAATAGCCGATCTACAAGCTCACATGAGCTTGTAGATCGTCTACTTTCAAAATGTGTGCCTCTTTCTCATATTATTTGACAATTTGGCAGTTTTTATAGTATTGATTATGCTACTTTTGATGCACTAAATGGTCTTTTCCATTTCTCTCTTTAATTTGTTTTAGGTATTAAGAAGGTCTTAAAAGTCCTTAAATTGTCACTTCACTGTCATCTGAGACCCCCCACCCCCCCCAAAAAAAGATCATGTGGGGACCCGACCCACAGGTTGAGAACCACTGCCCTAGATTACAAACATTCTCTCTCTCTCTCTCTCTCTCTCTCTCTCTCTCTCTCTCTCTCTCTCTCTCTCTCTCTCTCTCTCTCTCTCTCTCTCTCTCTCTCTCTCTCTCCTCTCTCTCCTAAGATCATGGTTTCTTTTTCTTAGGCTTGGCTTTGGCCACCACTTTAACAGTGGTGGATACAGATTTGGACCCTTGAAGGTTCTGTGCAGTGCAAGTGTAGATCCCCTGGTCCACCTCCCTCACCCCATCCACCAGGAGCACAGACTGAGACTGTTGTCTGGCTGCACCACCGCCACCTACAGGCCACACGTTGTCCTGCGTGTATGGAGGTCTGCCAATCTGCAAGACATCAAACACAGGTACGCTCCACTCAGCATGAATATTAACCACTTAAACAACTTAAACCCTATATACTTAGCTGACTGAGGTCCCCCAGGAGTCTAACCTTAGCCCCCCCTCCGTTTTCCTCTCTATGCCAAAAATAGCTCAAATTGTGACGCGTTGTGAGCTTGTAGATCTGATATTTTCGCTGGATGTTCGCCTATTATACCTAGAATAGAGACCCTACAGTTAACAAGTAATTTAACTTAACTTAGTTTTATCAGCCAAGTACATGCTTACAAGAAAACTAGTGTGGTTGGTTGGTTTCTAGGTTCACATAAATACATTACAACAAAAATAAATATTAAAAAGTTAATTATTTGTGGCACACTTTCCAAAAAAGTGTGTGCTTTATATTTGTAACAAAGTAGAATAAATGCACTACAATGGTGTCAAAAAAGGTAGACAATCTGATTAAATCCAAACTACTATAGAAGCAAAAATAAAAAGCAGAAAAAATTAAATGACAAAATAAATAATCAATCACAGAAAGGCTTTCCTGCACAGGAGGGATCAAACAGAAATAGCAGATATCCATGTGGTCAGATGCATCACAGACAATGGGTCTTCAGCCCTTTATTAAATGCAGAGATCTCCTGACCACACTCTCATTGACTGTTGAGCTGCAGTGAACCGTATGATTGGCCAAATGGATATAATTATATTCTCTGACTTGGTTATTGTTCACAATTGCATCCAATAATAATACAAAAGAACATGCAGGACAAGTAGCAGAGTGCAGAAGTCATGCTGGTGTACAGTACCTGCTGTCCAGGGTAGTCCCAGGTTAAGTCTACAACCACACCCTGTTCCCCTGTCACTGTGCAGCTGACCTGCAGGTTCTCCCCCTCAGCCACTGAGGTGGATGACGCCTGGATCACAGGCGCAGGAGCAGCCGTGGGGTCTGATGAAAACAACAGTTCAATGATCACAGGCTTTGCCTAATAAGCCCGAACAACAGCATATAAATGAACACCTTAAACTAGGGCTGGTAATATTATATATCGTAATATGGGGCTAGATCATTTGGGATTTGGGATATCATAATATCGTGATATAGCATAAATGTTGTCTTTTCATGGTTTTAACAGCTGCATTACAGTAAAGTGAGTTCACTTACCTGACTGTTCTAGCACTTAGTTATTAGGCATTACTGAGTATTATTTATCAAAAATCTCATTGAGTCAATATATTGTGAAAGCACCAATACTCATCTCCACAATTAGGTATTTGGTCAAAAACACTGATATTAGATTTTCAAATTTAAATCAGGTTGGGGTGTGCCGGTAGCTGACCAGATAATATGTCACCAAATAATCGCAATATCCCCGGTTCGGTTCCATCTAGTGACCTGTGTTGTGTGTCTTTCATCCTCTCTCTGCTCCCAGTTTCTTGTCTTTCTACTATACTATCTAAATGAAGCATAAACTGCCTAGAGTGGGTGAAAGTGATATAACTCACAGTTGACATAGATGAGCATATACTTGGTGGAACTCTGTCTGAGGTTGCCCAGGCTGGCCACGCAGAACAAGGCCCCGGCATGGTGTGGGCGAGGCCGGTGGATGGTGATGCCCCGTTTGACGTTGAAGGTGATCTCTGCCCCGTCCACTGCCACCTCTTCTGGGGGAAACTCGCGGTGAAGTGTCACCTTAGCGTCCGGGGACGTCACCTGGCAGGGGAGCACCGTCGGCCAGTTGGTACGCAGCTGAATGACCTCATAGTAGTTGGCGGATGGCACAAAAAGCTCCTGTGGGTCTAAGTGGTACAAGGCGTTACGATTAGTGATAAGATATGAGATATCCCTCCTCTGGGAACTGCACGCTTGAACTGTAATAAAGATGATTCATCCCACGGGGAGATACTATGTTGAGGTAGAGGTAGACGCATCCTGGGATGCAGAACCCCATGTTTTTCATGACATCTTTTTTTCCTAATGCCCAGATTTATAATTAATTACCCCATTTAATCATCAACAATATGAATGAGTCGAAAAATGTCATATCTTTATTGCTCCAACCTTCTTATAGCACACAATCGTAAAGTCCTTATAAAGAACATTGTTGTTTATGCTCCCTCCCGTTGGTTAATGCAAGAACAGTTAAAGAAAAAGCTGATGCCCCTTACATTGAATGCCCCCCTTCCCACCTGTGCGTTCACCTCACCAGGAAAGAAAACGAAGACCTTGACAGCTTTGTCGTACTCCTTCCTGCACTCTGTGTCTTCACAGTACATAGGGTAACAGGTGTACTCTCCTGTGTCTGCTCCTGTGCTGTTGAATAACGTCAGTGTTCCATACCTCTCATGTTGGACAGTTCTGTGGAACAGGACACCAGACACAGTGAGACCACAAACTTAAGGTAGAGATGCTATATATATTAATTAATTAGTTAATTAATAATAATAATAGTAATTATTATTATTATACGGCAGGACTTTATACTGCTGGCCATAGTCCTTCCAGGAAAGCCCTGCAAAGACTAGGCATGGTCATTTTCAATTCAATTCAATCCTTTATTTCAGACCTAGGGGGGGATCCATATCACAATAAAAACAACACAATAAAACAAGGGGAAAACAAATTACAGAAAAAGAAATAGACAGAAAACCTTCCACAATGTACAGTTTACAGGCATGTGCACCGATGGTTCCACAGTCTAGAGGAGAACAGAACTGACAGAACTGCATATAGGGTTGGTTATGACAGCGATGCTGTCATTTAATGAAGCATCACGAAAGTTCATGCAGGGCACAGGAGTCATATACGCCTCAGCTGTAATCAGCTGTCAGTCTGCTGATTGCTATCAATCAGCCACGCATTTCTATACACACCAATCACACCTCATTCCCTCAACAAGGCGGTCCGTTTAAATATGGCTCCCTCCTACACTGGATCTCTGCCTTTCAATTGCTGTCACATGCTGTTGCTGCTGGCAAAGCTTGTCTCCGCCACCCCAGCCTCCACGTTATAGTTCACGTTATCAGGGGCGGACTTACCGTTGGGCTAGGGTGGGCTGCAGCCCACAGGCCTCCAACTGGGGGGGCCTCCGATTTTTTGGTGAAATTTTTTTTATATATATATATATATATATTTTTTATGATCAAATAGTTTTTTTCTAACCCTAAAACCGAAATAAAGAAACCAAAAACTGCGCGCGCGTGCATGTGTCCCGTGAATGAAAGCCTCGAAAATTACTCTAGCCCATGGGCCTCAACTCCTATAAATCCGGCACTGCACGTTATAGAGTCTTGCATTACTCAAACGTTAAACTGAATGTTAAACTAAAATTCACGTGTGCATGGCTCTAAAGTTAACTGAAATTCATGTTTGCATGGCTCTAAACTGAATTCAATGTTCTATGGCTTTAATGTTAAACTGCATTCAAGTTTGCATGACTCAAGTTAATCTGATTAAATGTCTTGCTATGGGGGGGTTTGCGTAGCATGCCCTGATTTTGCTTAGAATGCTGCTTAGCAAAATTTAGGGAACATCTTAAGAGCAGAGCCATAAACGCCAAGTTGAACTGTATTCCATTTGTTGTAATAAATAGTTAAATCTGCTTATGACATGAGAGTTCCTGACTGAACTGACCAAGATGCCCTACACATACATTACATTACATTACATTACAGTCATTTAGCAGACGCTTTTATCCAAAGCGACTTACAATAAGTGCATTCAACATAGGTAGGGAACGAAAACTACTAATCACCAGAAGTCTTAAGTGCATTTTCTTCAAAAACAAGCAACCAAGAGTATACCTAGCGCTAAGGTAAAAGTGCAATATATCAGCTACCTATTTTCCTTAAACAGATGAGACAAAATAGCTAAATCAAATGAGCAAGAGCTAAAACAAATCGACTAAACAAGATCCAATAAAACAATACAACAATAAAACAAGCGTTCGTACAACTAGTTAACAACAAGTAGGCCAGGCAAAGAGGAAGGGTAGTGTTTCCTGAAGAGGTGGGTTTTCAGCCTGCGGCGAAAGATGGGCAGTGACTCTGCTGTCCTGACATCAGTGGGAAGTTCATTCCACCACTGTGGGGCCAGAACAGAAAAAAGTCGTGACCGTGTGGATCGGCCAGAAGGACCCTTGAGTGACGAGGCAATCAGTCGCCCCGAGGTGGCAGACCGAAGTGGTCGGGCAGGGGTGTAGGCATCGACCATAGCCCGGAGGTAAGAAGGAGCTGTTCCTTTCACTGCCCTATAGGCTAGCACCAGGGTTTTAAACTGGATGCGAGGCGCTACGGGGAGCCAGTGTAGAGAACGGAGAAGGATAGTTGTGTGGGAGAACTTGGGGCGGTTGAACACCAGACGAGCCGCAGCTTTCTGAACAAGCTCCAGAGGTCTGATGGCAGATGCCGGAGCACCAGCAAGGAGGGAGTTGCAGTAGTCCAGGCGGGAGATGACAAGAGCCTGGATGAGCACCTGGGCTGCCTTCTCCGTGAGGAAGGGGCGAATCCTCCTGATGTTGTAGAGGAGGAATCTGCAGGACCGTGTCACTGATGTGATGTTTGCCGAGAACGACAGTTGATCGTCCAGGGTCACACCCAGATTCTTCGCAGTCCGAGTTGACGTCACCACAGCATTATAAATGGTGATGGCCATGTCTCGGTGCGGACAGCCCTTCCCCGGGAGGAACATCAGCTCGGTCTTGTCCAGGTTGAGCTTCAGGTGGTGCGTCGACATCCACTCCGAGATGTCAGCCAGACAAGCAGCAATGCGTGCCTCCACTTGTGTGTCAGAGGGGGGGGAATGAGAGGATCAGCTGGGTGTCATCGGCATAGCAGTGGTAGGAAAAGCCATGGGAGTGGATGACAGCACCAAGAGATGTAGTGTATAGAGAGAAAAGAAGAGGACCCAGAACCGAGCCTTGGGGAACCCCAGTAGTGAGCCTGTGTGGTTCTGACACAGACCCTCTCAGCATCACCTGGTAGGAGCGACCCGTCAGGTAGGATGCAAACAGGGAGAGTGCAGAGCCTGAGACACCCATCCCTTCAAGGGTGGAGAGGAGGATCTGATGGTTCACTGTGTCGAACGCTGCAGACAGGTCCATGCAGGAGTATCAGGACGGAGGAGAGAGAGAGTTCGCTCTAGCGGCATGGAGCGACTCCGTCACTGCCAGGAGGGCAGTCTCGGTCGAGTGACCCACTTTGAACCCAGACTGGTGGGAGTCCAGGAGGTTGTTCTGGTAAATCTATACCTAAGATTATGTAGCACAGCAGAGCAGGTGGGTTCATTAACATAGGTAACATGATGCATTAGCTCTACAAATTGAAGAACACGTCGTTCAGTAACATGCTGTGTCTACATGTCATGTGTCTAGTACATCTATATCTACATCTACATCACCCCGCCCTATGGCTGAGTGGGTGGTAAAAGGACAGAGAGGATACGCTTGTGCTAATCAGTGCTAACTAAAGTGCCACCTTGTGCTGAACTGTCAGCACAAGAGAGTGCTGAAGAGGAAGTCACCCCATGTCAAACATGGAGGAAACCCAAACGCCAAACATGGTTGCTGCCAGCGGTTCTGTAGAATCAGAGGAGAAACTTATCCGGGCTCAAAGAAACAGAAAAACAGGGGAGAAAATAACTGTTGGTTGACAGAATGGCTGAGCAATTGTGAGACCAGCCATGTTTTCAACCAGCTACCTCCTACCACCATCCCAGCAGGATGCACATTTTGCTTGCTGGGGCAGTTCTATGCATTTTATTCTGATACCATAATGTCCTATATGTCTTTTGTATATTGTGTCCTTTTTTGTATTGTTTTGCTTATTTTTTGTCCTGTCCTGTTTTGATTTAATTTGGGTTTTTGATTTGTCCTGTGTTTTTACGGCTGTGTATTCTGCAGCAGAAAAAAAACGTTCAATTAAAGTGTTGATCAAAAGCAAATTTCTTTATGAATAAATAAGGCTATGGGTACAGTATGTGAAATTATCACCCTTCATTTGGATAACAAGGGTGATAATCTATGTATATTTATCAATCCAGTCCAGTTGTTATGAACACTTCTGCTACTTACTTTAGCCTCCCTTCATCGTCTTCCTCCAGGTATGGGGGAACACTCCACTGGACCGGCTTGCCCTTGCACCTTAACTCCAGGGTGTGTCCTGCCCGAACACTGAGGGTGTCACCCACCCTATGGAACTTCCCCCTGTTGAGCACCTGTATCATGCATCAAACATGTGAATGTACATGTTTGGTACCCTTCCAAATTCACAGTAATTGGCACATGTTTGGCATAATCCATTACATGTTTTTTCCTGTGATTAAATGTATGTGCTGAACTGAAAGTGAAACGTGTGTCGCACCTGTGTCAAAAAGGTTTGTCTTGTAGCTGCAGGTGTCACTTTGGTCTTGGGTTTCGCTGTGACAGCACCGGGCTCTTTAACAGTAATTGGTCCTGGTTTGGGTCTAGTGGATTTGGGTTTCCTCCCTGGGGTGGGCTTAGGGTCTTGGGCATGTTGCTGACAATATCCTAGAGTTAAGTGCATTGGGTTAGAACAGTAATATACTGTATTTTTCTTATAGGGACACAAGTATTTGAAGTGAATATTCAGTCTAAAGTGCCCATCGGAAACTAGCAATAACCACTCAAGGGTCTGACATCTTAAGAATAAATCAAGGCAAGGGCACTGTATATGTATACAGTATGACATATGTGAAGCTTATCATTGGGTACATTTGTCTATGAGATTGCCATGTCTGGCCAACATTAGGCCAACAAAAATGTAGCCTACTGTACCTCCCCTTGTACCTCTAGGAATGCACAGTCAAACCACTAAGCAACGGAATCAAATCACTTACCTAATTCCAGGATTATAGCACAAATGAACAGAGAACTCAGTGCCAGCCTCCACTTTGCCCCAAATAATTTCGCCAAAAGCATGACTGACATATGGATTTGTATAGCGGCCTATGGATTATTAGTTCATGTAGTTCAACAGACTTCACTAGAACCCGCGCTGGAGAAACAAGGAGGATGGAAGGAGAGAGAGAAGTATACAAGGGAAAAGGAGGAGGAGGAACGCAACGTTGGTAGTCAGCTGTTTCAAGGACTCACACAAAATTCCTCCTAGAGTGGCATTAGTACCCCAAATTCCTCCCGACTGGCTCAATGGAGCCTTTCAACCATCTCTGGACCAATGACGGCCCAGGGATGGAGGCCCCTCCGTCTGGAATAGCATGGGCCTGTTTGCTTAGCTGCTGAGGTGGAAGTGCACTCGCACCGTGGCTCTTCAAAACACCCCACATACCCTGGAGGAGGACTGTGGTGTGGTGGGCTTTTACAAACATTGGCAAGAACATTTGTCGCCCATTAAAGCCAGTGGACAAATGTCCCTTTAATATGAGATGTATAACGGATGGATGGATTTGATCCCACTCAAAGCATTCAAACAAAAAATTATAAGCTTCATAAATGTTTATTCTTACATCTATCCATCTAGTCATGTTTTGAAACCTTATGCAATGCATTTAGAGGATCACAACCAAGGTTGTAAAATATGATGAATGTCCTGAAACACTTAATGAGGTGGCTCTTTACTGTGTAAAGATAAGAGTTCATAAAGTTGAATCCTGTGGAAGACCATTAACCAACACCCGCCAGAAGAATCAGCGTCAACGCACTTTGATCCTTCTTAACAAGCAACTTAGTAATGTATTAATA
The DNA here is from genome assembly GCF_963280865.1 of Gymnoscopelus braueri. NCBI lineage: Eukaryota > Metazoa > Chordata > Actinopteri > Myctophiformes > Myctophidae > Gymnoscopelus > Gymnoscopelus braueri. The sequence continues at coordinate 11,112,121 of NC_137622.1, read as the reverse complement.
AAATTAAGAACGGGGTGGATGTTTGCTGAAATTATTCTATTACTATATCTGGTTCAGGAACTTTTGACGGAGCAACTTTAGCTCTTGAATGACTAAGGTTAAGCCATGCTTATGAACATGACCCACTGACCAGCTAAACCCATGTGAAAGGTTCTATTGTTCTCAGAGAATCCCTGGGAGGTAAAGCGCCGTTCTGGGTCTTTATCCCAGATTAGGAATGAAACTGGTCATTACAACCAATGTGTTCAATGGAAAAATGTGTACCAGATTGCATCTTTTTTTTTGGGCAACATTTTTCTTTTTAATTAAGATATACATACATTTTTGCAAATGTAACATTTATCTGCATTGTACAGTTTTCATAGTTACACAAGTTAAGTTGAAAACATTAATCTGGTAAATCACCTCACCATTCTACTGCATATCGACATTCCATATCTGTACATAAGTCGAGCTGTGTACTTCAGAACAAAAATGAATTCTCATTTCATTTATAAATCAAGATTTAAATATATATATTTTACATTTGTAAGTTAAAATGTAAACGTGTTGTCAAGCTGTAGTAAAAGGATAATTATCCCCCCCAAAAGTGCTCAAGCTATTTTTACACATTCTTGCTTTTGTGTTATTTTGAAAAATGCCATTCCCTAGTTCTTTACTTTAGATCTTAAAGTTCTTAAAATCCTAAATTACACTGTACAATGTTGAATAAAACTTTAATGTAGGAGTTTAGTACAGTGCCTTAGGGATGATGTTGTTTTGTAGGACAACCCAGCAGTTACTCCCGCCATGGGATCCCAAAGCAGATTTCTAATCAAACTTTTACATTTGGTTTTAGATAAATTATGAGAATTAGCTCTGCAGCAAACAAAGGCTTATGATATAAACGCATTTTGTTCAACAAGCTAATCTTTACAAATAAACTCACTTTTGAAAGTGAAAATACATCACATAATATGTCACATACAGTATACATTACAACATGATCCATACATACAATATATTCAAGGACAACAGTCTTCTCATTGAAGACATATAAAAACCTGGCAAAAAATCATAAAACATATACAACCACAGACCGTATCACTATGTAATACAGTAACATTTGGGAATAATACAAGGCGATAGGTAGACTCTGTCCATCATTATGTACATGTAATGTTGACACTCTGATGATAACTGAACTAGTTTGGCACCATGGGCCAAATAGAACAGTACTGTGTGCACTTCCAGTAGCTGTAACATCTCAACCTATCTTTCTTTCTCTTTTTTTCCCCCCACCACCAAGCCTAAAATTTCTCTTCTTTGATGACGTCGTTGTCCGATTTGGCACTGATAGTTTCGATATTCACGTGGCTGGCCATGAGGCGCTTTCTCTGAACACTGTTGCGGATCCCATAGCCGAAATAGATGACGAACCCTACAGACCGACATAAGGATTCATTAGATTTCACCATATAATAATATCAATGAACATTCAAACCTGCTCAAGCAAGTTCTCCTAGCCGTTGTAAACTGACTGCATGATCTTACCGACAGCCATCCAGACAGCATAACGTAGCCACGTGTCTGCTCCTAACTGGACCATCAGGTACACGTTGATGAACACACTCAGTACTGGCAGTGCAGGAAGAAATGGAACCTTGGACAGAAAAAAGGGATATATCAATGGCCCTTGTAGTCAACAATCTCACAATCATCTGTGTATTGTATTACATCTCTGCTATGTGATAACCCTCACACCCCACCCCAAGACTAAACTCTTAGGGCCCTATGTAGACGATCTATGGCGCAGGGTGCTGGCCCAATTCCATTGGGGCAGCACACTTTTGGGGCATACTCCAATTCTGTTAGTGAAGCAGCGTGTTTTTGTCTCAAAGCAAGATGCACGGCGCAAAGGGGTTGTATCTAATCTGTGAAATAGCAATGGGTGTGTTTTGAGCATAACAAATTAGACAAATCAAAGTGTCATCTCCCGCACATTGCTATTTAAATAAATAATAAAAAAGCGGGTTTGGCAAGGAGACAAATGATTTTCTGCTGAGGAAACGGATTGTGCGCAAAGTGAAAACACCATCTACGGGAGCAGATTTAATAGATATAATGATGTCAGGGGACTTGGGGGAAACAGGTGGACCACTTGTGCTGCTGGTCAAAATTCACACCATCCTTCTGCAGCTTAATATCTCCAAGAGTGTCCAATATGTGATAACTTGACATACTGTATCAACGTAACAATCACATGCTCATTCTCAATTAGGTTCTTTTTTTAAACCATTTATTAAAGCATGACGAATGGCTGCGCACATGAGTGCGCCAGACCACGTCTCATTTTAAGACCAACACACCCATGGGTGCAAAAACATTTGGTAATTACACAACGTGGGTGTGAAAATAACAATTGCCTCAATTGGAAACTAGTGTTGACACCTCACTGTGTTCCCTTTTAGTACCGCTTTGCGCTGTGTGCCAGGTGCATTTACACTTAAACTCTCCTTACCATGAAAGAGGCCCTGACTCCACTCTGTGGATGTCTCCAGATAAAGAAGACGATGGTCACCAATGTGAACAATAAGACGGTGACGAGTACAATGACCCACGGCTCCCCCTTGGCCAGAGCATCCAGGAATTTGGTCAGGAGCACACAAAGGACAATGATACAAACGACTGCAAAGGAAGAGAGAGGGAGATCAGTGAAGGAACATTTGAATGAGATTAATGCTGAAACGGATCCATGGCCTAGACCAGTACTTGTCAAACGTTTTGTGTCAAAGGCACACCAGGGTTCAAGTCAAAATCTTTATCTGTGGAACCGTGTCAAACAAAATGTAATGCCACAACTCCTACAATTACAAATGCTTGTCAGGGTGGGGGGTCTCCAGTTCACAGATGATTATTTTGGGGGGTCGCGGCCTGAAAAGGTTGAGAACCAATGGCCTAGAGAGATGAACAGCGACATCGTTGAGTGTTTATACTTACTAGAAGCTACAGTTAAGATTATTACTGTTCTTGAGGTGACTGAGGTGGGTGCTGACGGAGGCTTCAGACAGCTGTTTGATTCACCGATCTTCACTTCTTTCGTTTCATTTTCATCCGCTCGATACCTTGATGGCAAAGATTAGAAATGTATTTTAATAGGTTTATTTTGGTCTAGCAATATTCATAACTAGAAAAGTCTGAAGATTTAAAGCTTCATTCTGGAACTTATTTTGGTAGCACTTCCTATACCCATTTAGACCTGAGGCCGATTTTAAAAACGCCTTCTAAATCCTGAAAAACAGCTACACACAGAGGTGTTCCCGGCTTGAAAGGTATAATAACATATAAGTGTTCCAGGTCTAAATGGGTTAAGCCCATGTGTATAATGCATTATACAAATAATGCATTATAATCTGCTTATAGACACTGTATAATCATAGTTATAACAACTCAAAAATACTCCTAATGCTTTATAACAATAACCCTAACAATTATAAAGCATTTTATAATGACTTATACGGTCAAGTATAAATGCATTGTAATCTGCACTGTATAATCACTGTTATAATGCATTGTAGTGTGAATATAAGTAACTATAAGTGGTGATTAAGTTAAGGATAAATAGAATAAGTAAAGAAAGTAAAGAACATCTGTTAAATCTATGCAAGAACAATGAGATTTACTGTACCTACCTCAGTATAAGAATGCATACCGCCACAAGAGTGTAAGCAAACAGAGTCCCAATAGACATCATATCCACCAGGGCTTTCAGGTCAAACACAAGGGCCATGATGGCTATAAGATACAATGAATACAGAATTATCTCAAGACCATAAACCTCAACATAAGGTTATGAACATTTGACCAAACTTAACAAGGAAACCCTAGCCAGTATAAAAACAAAAACTCCCATACAACTATTTTACTACTATTGTACCTGCCACGATCCCAGACGACACAGTAGCTATGGCAGGACTCCCCTTGGCGCTGACTCTGGTCAGTACTGTGAACATCAGGCCATCTCTTGCCATGGCAAACAGCACACGGGGCATAGGGAACATGGAACCCAGAAGACTGGAGAAATACACACAACTGTTTGTAAGATGTACGCAAAAAAAAGAAAAGAAAACAGTATTCGAGAACTTTTTACTTATCATCATTAAAACTGCTCTTCCGAAATGATTTAAAAAAAAAAAAAATTTATCCCACAATTTTGTAACACCATTTTTTACACCCAGTGCCAATTGTCTATGTAATCCTGGGCACTACCTTCCCTCTGCCAACCTAGGGAGGCCAGGGCCGAGCTCATGCCTCCTTCAATGCATGAGAGCCAACTGACCTTCTTATCACCTGACAGGGGAGAGTTTCCCTGGTTGGACGTAACGCGTGGAAGGAACACGTTATTCGAACCAGTTCCTTTCCCCTCCATCAGGCGCCCCGGCTGGCCAGGGGGAGGCAGTATAGTGACCAGGATTACTGCATGTTTTTGTGAGGGTACCTACCCCAGGGAACACGGGGAGAACATGCAAACTCCACACAGAGAGGCCCTTTCGCCAACCCCACCTAGGGTATGGGCACTGATGACGCGGAGGAGAGAACATTCCGAAATGATTTGAATGAATAAAATGTTATTTGAACCAAACTGTATGGTAGAGTATGTTAATACAATATAACTAGCTGCATGTATGTTTTGTAATAATAATCAACATCTACATAGTAATTAGTAACTAACATTTTCAAGTAATTGTAGTGGAGTAAAAAGTACAATATTTGCCTCTGAGATGTAGAAGTAAAAGTATTGAAAATTGGAAACACTCCAGTAAAGTAAAAAGTCCTCAAAAGTGCACTTAAGTACAGTACTTGAGTAAAAGTACTTAGTTACTTTACACCACTGGGTAGGACACCAACTGGTTGACAAGTTGCCTGAAGCTCATGAGCGCAATAAGACCCTGCGGGGATCTTGAAGAGCGGTGGAAATGCTAGTACGTAAAAGGTACGAATTGCAGCTTTTAAAATAATTAACATCAGGAAAAGGGTTTCACTCAGAAAAGTTTGTTTTCTTAGTTTAATTATTCTATATGAGTCATCATGACATACGCACACAAAACATATTCGGCCACCTGGCCTTCATCAGTGTGTGTCAGCTTTAAACTAATTTAAATAAAAAACATTCAAATGCATTTGATTATTTAGATTTTTCTAGATCTTTAAATGCTTTTCCCTTCAGAAAAGCAGTGGTGTAAAGTAACTAAGTACATTTACTCAAGTACTGTACTTAATTACAGTTTTGAGGTATTTTTACTTAACCGGAGTATTTCCAATTTTGAGTACTTTTACTTCTACTCCACTACAGGCAAATATTATACTTTTACTCCACTACAAGTATTTGAAAAATATAGTTACTAGTTAGTTTGTAGATTTGTATTATTATTACAAAACATACATTACCCACTTCAGGCCTATATACATTTCGGCCATTTGAAAATAGCCGATCTACAAGCTCACAATGCGTCGCATTTTCAAAAGATTTGCATACATTTGAAAACTTGTGAAATGGGATAATGAGTACTTTTACTTTTGGCACTGTACTTTAAGTATATTTTGATACAAATACTTTTGTACTTTTGAATTCCGGACTTGTAACAGAGTATTTCTACATTGCAGTATTGATACTTTTACTTAAGTAAAAAAATGTGAGTACTTTCTCCACCACTGCAGAAAAGTAACCAAACAGACAGACAGGACAGGCAGGCTTGACTGGCATTGAACACGAGCAGACAGACACTGCAGGCTGGCAGACAGCACAATGACAGCCAACAGCAATGCCGGCGCCACCTGCATTTCTCACCTGGTAGAAAGGGCACAGAGTGATCCCACAGCCACTACGTATTTGGCTGGACCCCAACCGATGTACTCGAAGGCTACCGGCAGGGGGCTCTGCGTATTCAGCTCGTAGTATGGCTGCATCAGGGTGAGGGAGGCAGACACGGCAAAATAGGCCACGAAGCAGATGAGCAGTGAGACTACGATGCCAATGGGAATTGACTTTTGCGGGTTCTTGCACTCTTCACCTACAAAGAAAAGACACAAAGATGATGTTGTACATTTCTGAGAGCAATAGAACACTGTCCGAGAAAGCAGCAAGAATCTGATACCCGGGGAGTCGGTTCGGGTCAGAGATGAACACATCATTTTCTGTTCATGTGAAACTGTTACATATTCATCAATACACTGATTTAAGATCAGGTTTTATGACACTTGCCGAAGTAAAGTTTAAGAAAAGTGGTGTAAGTGAGGTTATTGCAGCTAGTCTGTTTGCTGGTATGTTCACCCTTAATTGAGGTCACACTAAACATCAAATCATTAAATTGACTATGAGGCATCCCCACGGCATACCAAAGCCTGGCATTTTAATAGTGTTAGGCTAACTCCTGTATGGTTGGATTGCAAAACTGTACTAATTACACTGGCGCCCAGCATTGTAAACGCTGTCTGTTTGTTTGTTTGTCCGTTAGTTTTAGTCTGATTTGGATCAAACTTGACAGGTGACTTGTTGACTTGGTGGTCGAGCTGTGCTATTTATATATATTTTTATCATTCAAAGGTCAAGCGCAAGGGCAAAGCTTATGTTTGGATTTACAAAGTCCAACAGAGCATGTGTCACGGGTGTGGGCGTGTAGCATCTCTGTGCATTTCTACACACTTTAATAGGCTTATATTAGCCTTATATTAACCCTGTATGGTAGAGTATGTCCATACAATATAACTAGTACATCTGCAGTGGCTGTAGTAGGACACCACACCGGATTGGACACTAGCCACACATTGCACCACTATAGTTCGAACATCGCTGCAATTGCCTCTCCCTAAGACGACAATGGACATAACATGTAAATAATGTAGAGGAACAACATGGTCACATAAAGTGTTGCACTGATTTCTACAAGTTGAAACGTTGTACTGCTGGCCACACCCCATTTGTGTTGTAATAGTACCTGTTTTTCCTCCGGTGGTAATGGTTATGGTACATCACGATTGGGGTGTGGCCAGGTGTGACTCTCAGTGCACTAGCAGTGCACTAGCAGTGCAAGTAACATGTAGATGCCAATGTGACTAAATTACCTTACACATTTTCTTTTTCATTTGATTCATGTGATTTTCATTTTTCATGTGATTAATTATGATGAAATATATTTCATATATTAGTATAGAGAATATATCCACATAGAACATGGATATTATGAGGCGATAAAGCCGCTAAATGTTTATTCGGAACACGGTCGATTTTGCTGCGAATAAAGGCATCAACCTGTATGAATGAGCCATCAACTATATTAATAGTTTGATGTGAAAAATGTTGAGCTTCATTTTCGTATTGTTTACACCACGCCCCCGGACCGGTGTGTAAAGACCATTAGAGTGGAGTTATTATTTAATGCATGATCACTGTGCTTCACATACCAGTTGTAGCAATGCAGTCAAACCCAACAAAAGCGTAGAAGCAGGTTGCAGCTCCTGCCAGGGTTCCCTCCATACCATAGGGGAAGAATCCACCGACGCCAAACTCACTTGACGTGGCATTGCTAATGGTCGTGTTTCTGGACGGGAGAGAAATGCCAGGACATTTAAAGTTAAACTTAAACACTTTCAACCTGGCATCCCTATTTTGGGCATGTCATTATAGATGAAAACATTCGGCCATAGTAAACTCACATTGCGATGCTACACAAGCTTGTAGATCATCTATTCGCTAATTCATCATACAGTGAAGTATATTGGGCTTAAGTGGTTAAAGATAAACTTAAAGAGGTGGTGCCATGGTTTTGCACCTTTTCTGTTTTTCATGTGTCTATGAGGTTGATAGAACTTCATTAAGCCCCCTGGTGGTGTTTTTATGGTGTTTTATGTCTTCTCTGACTATTTTGAGTTTCTACCTGGAGGCTGAAACCTTGAGGGTCAAACGTGCCAATAGAAAAACAGCGCTTTAGTGACATAGTAAAAATGTACCCTCCCCCTCCTTATCATAACACAACAGGTGTGGGCATGAGGAGGAGGAGGGACTAGGACAGGTGGGTGGTGCTTAGGTGGTGGAGGAGGTGCTAAGGTGAGAACCAGGTGTACTTAATGAACTGGAGGCGTGTCCACATAAAAACATAATTTTAACAATTTCTGCACACTTTTTTGAAAAAAATCTTCCTCCTAGTATAACCATAATACCTGATGATTATTTAAAGACGGCACACTGTCTTTAAAAAAGCTAAACAATGATGTGATGATATTGCTTTTAGACATGACTTACACCGTTGCGTTAAACACAGCCTCTTCAGTGATCTGCCAATTGGCGATGTCTCCCTTGATGAACCCAGAAATCACAACAAATACCAGCACCAGGATGTTGACGAATGTGAAGATCTTGTTAATTGTTGTGGACTCCTTCACACCAAAGGCTAGCACACCTTTAGTAAAAAAAAACACATGTGTAGGTTTTCAACCTCTGTTCATCAGTATCACCACAATGTCAACTAGGGATGTGCGGGTCAGCTTTGACATCATCAGTCATCAGCAAGCAGTAGCTGTCACTGATGTGGTGAATTGTAAATATCACAAACCCACATATCTGCATATATTTAGAACAGAGAAAAATATGTCAACTATGCTTATTTAGGTAAGGATATCAAAAGGTACCACACCTTTTTGATCTCAGCTACCCACACCCACCGATAATTGCCCGAACTGTGGATTTATTCGTGGGAATCATGGATGACAACAAGTTGACCCGCGCATCACAGATATCAATGTTCATCTGAACTGTCAGTAAAACAGTTTGACTACCAGTCATGTGACATTACCTGCTAATAGTATAATAAGACCAGCAGCAAAGAAGTCTGGGTAGGGTGCCAGGCCGGGTTGGCCCATGGCAACATGTTTCATAAAGAACTTGGCCATGACACCCCCTATCAGGTCATCGAAAGTGCCACTCCACGCCCGTGCCACACTGGAGGTCCCTGAGGAGAAAAAGGGAGGACATAACAATAAAGTAATTAACCACATGCGTGGCTATTTAATGGCAGCCATAAATAGAGAAAGAACGGAGAATGTTTCAGTCAGATTATAAATGATGTACTTTGGGACATATGTCGTGTTCATCGGTTTAAGTAACATGGATGCAATGAAGTTAATGAGCTGTGTAACCACATACTAAGGTCCATTTGCTAAATGCTCTGTTGTGAACATGATTCATCATAAAATTGCTTTTACAACGGGTGAAAGGTTACAGGATATTATTAGAGTCTAGTGTTGATGGTTGATCATTTATGAGGCTTTAGGTTCATGGTGAGTCAAGCATGTTCTCAAAAGAGACAAAACAAAAAACATAATGTAATCTATAAACTGTACGTTTTTGTGCTGTTGGTCATGAAAATAATGCAGACATGCCTTTATTGTAACTATTAAACATAATGAAACATCATTACACTTTTATAATTTTGTATGCTTATTTTTTAAAAGGACTGAGTGGCTCCGTCTCAGTAAAGAGGCAATCATATCATTGATTGTAATCACTCTGCTGGTGATCTCTAGCCCATTAAGACCGGGACAGCCTACACGTTGTTATACCTTTAAAACCTGGAAAGGGTCTGTGTCATTTTAGATGTTGCTATGTAGATAGCAACAGGAATGTTCTTATTTCTTTTGAATAAGAAGAAACTAGAAAAAGTGCTCCTCGGAGCACAGGTCTCCGCCAGGTCAGGTAGGCTATTGTGGCCTCCTGGTGGCGCTATAATAGGCCAACGTGAAAAGGGTGCCATTTCTTCTTAGGCCTTGCACAACAATCGGACACTGACTGCATTCATGATTTGAGGCATTTTGTTAAAAACATGTGTTTCGCCAAATTAGACCTGTTGGTGGCGCTATAACAGGCCAATGTTAAAAGGGTGGCATTTGTTCCTCAACATAGTGTGAATGTGCGTGCAAAGTTTGAGCGCAATTGGACGGTGCGTTCATGATTTGCGGAATTTTGTTCAAAACAAGCCAATAATGCAAACTTTAGATGTCAATCTTAGCCAATCAGTATGGAATATGAAAAATTAAACACATCCGTCGTGATCACATGACTATAGAGATCATGTGTACCGATTTGCGTGAAATTTGGATAAAATTGGAAGGAGTAGTATAAAATAATGTGTTTTACATAAGTCGGCCTCCTGGTGGCGCTATAAAAGGCAGATGTGAAAAATGCAGGGCAAAGGTTTTTCCTTGACCTCTAGGGAGTGTGCATACAAAGTTTTACACAGATCGGTGCAATTATAGGTAAAAACACGAATCGGCCTGTTATAGCGCCACCACAGGCTGATTTTAAAAAAACGGAAATTGCATGCTGTGTTCATGATTTGAGGCATTTTGTTCAAAACGGAGCACTCCTGCAAACTTTGGAAGACATTTTTAGCCAATCAGGATGGAATATGAGAAATCTGAAAGACTCGTTTCGTTTAATGACTATAGAGATACTGTGTACCGATTTGCGTGATTTTTGGACAAAATCTGTAGGAGTACTGTCAAAAAATATGTTTTGCACAAATTGGCCTCCAGGGAGTGTGTGTGCACAGTTTCGCAGCGACCGGGCCAACGGTGCCTGAGATTAGCTGTTCACAGACAGATGGACGGACGGACACACAAACAAACGGACACACGGACGGACAGGGGGTAAAACATACTCTCTCGCCATGCCTTTCGGCCTGGCGGAGACAATAAGGGGATTTTCTGAAAACTTAGGTTAGGATTTAGAAGGCGTCAGGTCTAAATGGGCTTTGATACCTGAGTTATCAAAAAAGCACCTGTAGCTACAGACAGCCATTAATAATCATTCAAATGATATTTAACAGCATAAGGCCAGTTGTGCTGTTAAATATCATTTATATGATTATTAATGGCTGTTTTTAGTTACAGGTGCTTTTTTTTTTGCAGAGTTATTGTTTTTCCTTGCATCAGGTAAAGTGATCCCGTTATTAAAACTTGCCTATTACGTAGGAGAGCAGCAGATTCCACCCGGTGATGAATGCCAGCAGCTCTCCAACGGTCACATAGCTGTAGAGGTAGGCCGAGCCCGTTTTGGGAACCCTGGACCCGAACTCCGCGTAGCACAGTCCGGCGAATATGGAGGCCACGGCGGCGATGAAGAACGAGACGATGATGCTGGGGCCAGAAGACTCTCTCGCCACTTCTCCGGACAGGACGTAGACCCCGGCGCCCAGGGTGCTGCCCACGCCCAGAGCCACCAGGTCCAGCGTGGTCAGGCATCGGTTGAACGTAGACTCCTCTCCCTCGGGCTCCAGGGGTTTCCTCCGAGACACGCTGTACAGGAATGACTTTAACATCCCACAAGCCATGATTCCTCTCTTCTCCCTCTGGGGGGCAACCGGGGTGCTATGGGGAAGTGGTCAAAAGAGGAGAAAATGTTCAAGTGGGACCTACAGGTGGGAGTGCAGCATGAGTGAGAGACTGAAAAAGAGAGAAGGAACAGGTGGGTGTGAGTGCCAAGAAGAGAGTGGGTGGGGAGGGGGGGGGGGGCAGGCGGAGAGAAGGAGGACGGATCACTGAATGTGTCGGTGAATAATTGTCAGACCATCCGCACACTCAAAGATCATGTTTTGTTCAAACACAACATTCATTTATTGATTGATTTACCTACATTCTTAGATAAAGCAGCCTTTTGTCAAACGTGAAAAAAGGTTTAAATTAACTGAAATCATCCATGGAGATAACTATCCACTGTGTACTGTACTGTATATACCATTATCATATAACAAACTTTAATCAGTTCATCAGTCATCTAGCTTTAATATGCAACAGATAGTGCTTTCCCTTTCTCAAAACACCACCAACATTTCATGAGAGTTAAATCAAGGATAAAAACGTATAAATGAGATTCGCTTACCTTATCTGAATTATCCCTTGCTACAGAGGTGTGCTATCAAGTCAATTGATAGCACTAATTCCCCATTAGACTTTTATATGTACTTTCTGTTATCATCTCTCTGATAGGATAGTGCTGATGCCTGTGTTCTTTTCCACACAGCACCTACAGAACGCCCTACTCCACTCCCTGCTTACTGACAACAAGTGAGATTTTTTAAATAAAGTATATATTCCGTTATGACACATTAACAGATAGATTTGTATATCATTTTGTCAAATCCAAAATAGCCTAAGTGCTAACCTCCTCAGACTTGAAATGTTCTAAGTGCTGTGTTCAGGTGTGGAGGCATTTCTCATTCAATGTGTCAATGTAACTTTTAAATGCAGTTCTGCTGTCAGGTGTCCTTGAAAATGCATGAGGTGGGACATTTTTAACCTGAAACAGAAAACAGCAAAAAAGGACAATGACACTTGACTTCAGAAATAGTGTAATTACGAGGCCTTATAGGACTAGGTCATCAAATTATTGGCTTAGGAATGCGACAAAAACCTCTACTCAAAATTATTTCTTTGCAGATAAGGGTTAAACATGTGGTTATAGGATTACATGCTTGAATGTATTGTAAGCACTATCTGTGAACAACGGCTTTGGTAATCTTTTTTATGATTATGCTTTTAAGATAAACCAAATAGTAACCTTTGAGGCACACATACTTCCTTGACTTTGGGATCGTCCTTCACCTAACGGATTAGAAACAAAGTATTACAGAACCATGAAACATAGCTCAGTGAAATCAAATAGTGATCAAACTGAGCTAGTGTACGCTCAGTCACCAAATTAGGCCTACATGAAGGGATACACATAATGTCATGTGTATGTCAGTATCAGTAGGCCTTTACCACACCACCAATATTGTCTTCAAATGCAATGTTTTCAAGAATTGTATGAAGTTTCAGTACATATGTGTAGGTAAGGTATGAGCTGAGCTCGGGCCCTACCTTATTAAAGGAGTAGTTCACCCCAAAAATGACTTATTTTCTATCAATTACACACCCCATGAAGCCTTGAATTCATGGAGATTTTTTGATGACCGGGTCAATGGTCAATAGGGGACTCACTCAATAGGAGACTCTTTGAGTCTCCACCGGTCATCAAATTATTGGCTTAGGAATGCGACAAAAACAATAAAATCTCCATGAATTCAAGGCTTCATGGGGTGTGTAATTGATAGAAAATAAGTAATTATTCGGGTGAACTACTCCTTTAAGGTATATGTTGGAATGACAACTGGTCTTAACAATCTGATCTGCGATTGAAAATACAGACATATTGCTATACTATACTATACTATACTATACTATACTATACTATACCATACTATACAGTTGGGACATTCCCTTTCATCTGCCTGGCACTGTGGCATCGAGAAGATCCATCCAAAAGATCTCCAGATGAGAGGGTAATTGGAGGGAAGCTCTCATTCGAGGAGAAGTAACTTCTCCACAATAAAGGATTAGGGGTATTTTTGTGGGGCGGTCTCGGGACATTCATTAGTACGATACTTATCTCCAGTCATAAGGGTCTTTCACTTTTCTCTCTGTTACATCGTTTGCTTGTTGAACAGAAACAAAACAAAAGACGTAACCCCAGACACACTCTGGTGCCGTAGACTTTGTACTACTAAGCCACAGAGCCGCTTCAACCAGCGGCAAATGTTGCCAATGGATACCAATTTTTGTCTAAAGCTGGCAGGCCCAAGGATATCCGGCTATAGCTACTATGCCCTGGATAATCGTTGTCCAAACCTGATTAAAACTACAATCCATACGTTTTATGTCTGTTGACTCCCTCTCCTGACAGACAGCGGTAATACAATAAAGATATGGTGAAAAATCTACTGTCCAACTCCAGTGCAAATTCTGCTTCAAATAACTCTTCTGATGTTGTCAACCAGACAGTGTACCTGACACCAGGGTCAAAAAGACTCAATGGAAGAATAGGGACAAGGGAGACCACCCCCAACCACTGCAGATTTGCACTAACATACTCTACCACACAGATTGGTTAAAGTAACATTGTATTCATTAAAATAAATTCTGGATTGTAGCTTTAAGGAACCAAGGCCGACAGCGGAACACATGGTAAATGGTCTATGCAAGGCACCTGCTCAGCAGTTAGGGTTTCAGTGTCTTGCTCAAGGACACATCAACATCATCAAGCCAGGAGGAGCCAGGGATCAAACAGGTTCAAAACGACCACTGTCGCACAACACCGCATTGTTAGATTATGGTTCGTCAACAATTTGCTATATTTAGTTGCATTTTGATTTGCCACATAATGTCATCTGTCCTGCCGGGTGAGCTAATAAAATTATTGCCCTTGTCTTGACTCCACAAATGACACTTTGTTTTCTGCAAATAATGTCCTAATCCTAAACATTAGAATGTATGGACATTGGGGTGTACTACAGTACACTTCCCAGCACCACAAAAAGAAGACACAGTGGCATGTGTTATTCAGCCCGGAGTTGAGCTCAGCCATGACCTTATTATATTAGGGTTATCTTGACGTTTGTGGACCAGCTAATGCTTGCTTGCATTACTTTTCAGCCATGTCCCCCATCTCTATCGGGGTGTGTGATCTCAGCAGACTAATGGCGCTACTAGATAATGAATCTTAGGAGAACAAAGCAGCTTTCATATAGCTTACACATGCAGCAGGCAACACACTATACTCTCATTGAGGTAGCTTTCCGCCTCTTGTCTCTCATCAGGGGAATTCAGCTCACCTAATCCCCCCTGGCATCCGCCTCGGCACACAGGCGAGCGGGGCCGCTGCACCCTGCAGCTGACCCGACTATACCTGACCAAAGTACCTTTGACCAGCGGGCTCAGTCTGGTCCGCTATGTCTCTACAGATATCACTGGCTGAGATACGCTACGCTTACAGCAGAACCGATGCAGGTAATACTAAACCAGCCAACTTATGGGCAGGTGCAAGACCAGGTTTATGACCTGTGAGATAAAATGAAGGCTTGGATCACACTGAAGCTCAATTAATATACAATCCACCAAAGACTGTAAAGATATCCACATGCATGCATGCTATTACTTCACAATGGGGTTTTTAATTAAGGGACAGTTCACAGTTGTGAGAAATTTGTTTTAAAAAGTGAAATCATAAAAATAAAAATAAAAGCATTGTCCTACCTTGCTCAATAAAGACAACAATTATAATCACAAGGCTCTGGTTTCATCACAATGACTGAAGAAGTTCCATGACTGAAACATTGCGATTGATATCGTTTTCTTTATTGAGCAAGTGAAGACTGTGTGCAGGTGGTTTTTATTCTTTGATCTCTGTACATGTAATACTCCACCAATGCACCTGTCACACAGATTTGATTCAGATGTGCAAGAGACTTTTAATTCCTTGAAAAGTGCAATTTAAAATAACATTCTAGAGAGAAAGAAAGAAAGAAAGAAAGAAAGAAAGAAAGAAAGAAAGAAAGAAAGAAAGAAAGAAAGAAAGAAAGTAAGAAAGAAAGAAAGAAAGAAAGAAAGAAAGAAAGAAAGAAAGAAAGAAAGAAAGAAAGAAAAAGCTGTATTGTTCTTTAGACAGATACATTCTTTACCTTGTCTGTTACCCCAGGAGAACTCTGCAGGCTATATCCACTCTGTTTACTCTGATGAAGGAAACATGATTTTGACAGCGATATATACAAGGCTGGCCTGTGTGACCCTCCTACTCAGTGGAATTAGTCACAAAGTGGCCTTTCTCACTCTGGGCCAGTTTTCACCATAATGTGCTCATTATTTGACACGGGCCACAACAAATCCTATGCTGAATGCAGTGGTGTAAAGTAACTAAGTACATTTACTCAAGTACTGTACTTAAGTCCAATTTTGAGGTATTTTTTACTTTACTGGAGTATTTCCAGTTTTCAATACTTTTACTTCTACTCGACTACATCTCAGAGGCAAATACTGTACTTTTACTACACTACAATTATTTGAACATTTTAGTTACTAGTTACTTTGTAGATTTGATTATTATTACAAAACATACATTACCCACTTCAGCCCTATATACATACATCTACAAGCTCACAACACGTTGCGATGCAACGCGTTGTGAGCTTGTAGATCTGCTATTTTCAAAATACTTTTATAATTTTTTTACATACTGATAACTTGTGAAACATTCTGCATAATGAGTACTTTTACTTTTGGTACTTTACGTATATTTTGATACAAATACTTTAGTACTTTCAGTAAAATTTTTATTACCAGACTTTTACTTGTAACAAAGTATTTCTACATTGCAGTATTGATACTTTTACTTAAGTAAGAAATGTGAGTACTTTTTCCACCACTGGCTGAATGTCAAAAATAGGCTACTTTTGTGCTTGCTTGCTTTCCTTCTTTCTTTCCATCTTTCTTTCTTTTTTAGTTTGGTGCAATAATATTTGCAGCTAAACCAAAATGTGTCACATGCACGGTTAATGATAATAATAAATGTATTAGTTAGATGAGAAGTGTAATCTAAATGATTACATGAAAGTAAACCCACTCTGCCTGCCTGTATTGTCTGATTTACAAGCTTGTGTCCAAGGCTCATTACATTTTCAAAGCAGCAGAGGTCACTGTTGACGTGAACTGAGCATTAATGTGTATTCCTCTAGCACAGGGTTCTTCAACAGGGGTCCGTGATCCCTAGGGGGTCCTCAGAGTTACTGCAGGGGGGCCGCTAAATCTTTCAATGATAGGACTTTTTATTTACATTAACCACTGAACCCTAGAATCCCTATTCTGAGGGGAACATTAGCCGAAAATAGCAGATCTACAAGCTCACAACGCGTTGTGAGCTTGTAGATCAGCTATTTTTGAAGAGGTTTGGTGTGGGGGGGAGAGCAGACCAAGTACACATTTTCTAAGTATGGGGGTTTAAGTGGTTAACAGTCTGAACACAATAACATGAATCCAACACAACGCTACACAAGTCTATGAAGCTGAAAAAGTAGTGGGGGTCCCTGCTTCATCTCTCTCTCTGCTAAGGGGTCCTTGGCCTGAAAACGTTGAAGACCCCTGCTCTAGCAGCACTATCTTCTTCTGTTAGCTGACAGTAGGTGGTGAGGTTATAAGCTAGTGATGATGAGACATAGCTCAATTCATGCACTGTAGAGTCTGACATGCTTCCTACTAATCAATATGCAGGCCCATCTACAGTACATATGGTTTCTCTGCTAGTACAACATTAACTGTGTCACTGTCCAGGGTCCCCACATGTCCTAGGAAACCTGGAATTCAGATGCAGATTGGGTGGGCACCTAAACATTACCTCAATGTTAAAATGGCTATTTTCCCCCCAAAATGTAAAGAAATAAAGAATAAATGTTCTGCGGAAAATGGTCTGAAATAATGTAAACATGATTTGAACATGCACGGTACATTTGTTTTATTTAGTTGTTGTTTGTATGGGGAATGCGTTTGGGGGGATGTATGTGTTGTGTAACTGTTTGTCATTTATGTCATTGGGTGGTTCATTTATATATTTATTTGATTTGATTTGATATATTATACCATGACTGAATGACGTTGAGATGTTGAGAGAATGATGTTGAGAGAAGTTGTCAGTGTATGTGTTGAATTACCTTAGTGTCATTGGTGTCAGAAGTGGCATGTTGAGAGCAGGATTGCGATGCAGACCTCAACTGTGGCCGGAATTGGATTGAAGTTGGAAGATGCCCGAGGGGTCTACAGTGGCACCTTTGGATAAGCTGCATCTGCAATCTGTCATCAACCAGTTGCTGTATCTCAGGTGGCAGACACCTGAAGAGGGGGTTGAGATACAGCAGCATCTCGTGCCTTGTTGTCTCCAGCCTGCAATACTCCAGTCCAGTTGGTCCATGGCTTGGTGGGGTGGGGCGGGCCACTTTGGGCTCACGAAGACCCTACGATGACTTTAGGCCTCCTTCAATTGGCCGAACTTTAGGCAAGATGTGGATGTATACATCCACACATCATCTGTACGACACAAAAAGGTGGTCACATGCCTGCTGCAGCAGTACCAGGTGGGGACTCCCATGGAACTTCTGGGGGTCGACATCCTGGGCCCTTTCCCTGTTACAGACAATGGGAGTTAACTGCTGCATCATAGGGTCCGTTGGACTATTTTACCAAGTGACCAGAGGCAATCATTTATTTTATGTGTATTGGGGTGAAACAATGACTGATGGGGATAATTACAGGGAACATGCCTCCCCTCTGTGATAAGCATTTTGGGCGAGTTTTGTGTCCCAATTAAGTGTTCCTTCCTACTAGAGAATTGTTGGTGTGCTCGAATGCCATGGGTTATTCTTCTAATTGATTGACCCTTTTGTCTGTCTGTCTGTCTGTCTGTCTGTCTGTCTGTCTGTCTGTCTGTCTGTCTGTCTGTCTGTCTGTCTGTCTGTCTGTCTGTCTGTCTGTCTGTCTGTCTGTCTGTCTGTCTGTCTGTCTGTCTGTCTGTCTGTCTGTCTGTAGCCTTTGGTGTCACTCTACCTCTATGTCATGCTATTCCTCACCCTCTACTGGAATGGGTGTCTGAGAAGACAGAAATAGAACAGTTACAATCTCACACCAGTGCCAGTGGGCTGCCGTCAGCCCAGCATGTTCCTATCTGCCAAATTCACATTTCACAACTCTAGCTATAATAAGAGGGGAGCAGCACTTTTAACATTCACTTGATTGGTTTATATTAATGCTACACAGCTGAGGTTATTGTCAGAGTCACTGACTATCAGACTGAATAGGCTACTGTAAGAAGAACACTGACAAAATGTTTCACAAATCAGTGGTGGAAAAAGTACTCAAATTTTTTACTTAAAAGTAACAATAGCCTACAGCAATGTAGAAATACTCTGTTACAAGTAAAAGCCCGGAATTCTAAATGTACTTCAATTTACTTGTACAAAAGTATTGGTATCAAAATGTACTTAAAGTACCAAAAGTAAAAAGTACTCATTATGCAGAATGTCCCATTTCACAAGTTTTGAAATGTAGCCTATCCACAAGTTTCCTAGGGCACGTGGGCATCACTTCCTGTCAATTTGAGCCCTGATACCTGATCAAATCGACAGGAAATGATGCCCACCATGCCCCAGGAAACTTGTGGATAAAATGTATAAAAATCTTCTGAAAATAGCAGATCTACAAGCTCACAATGTGTTGCATCGCTACAAATTGAGAGCTTGTAGATCGTAAGTAAAATAGAAGATAGAAGTAAACATTTTATTTTTTACTTTACTGGAGTATTTCCAATTATCAGTAGGCTACTTTTACTTCTACTCCACTACATCTCAGAGGCAAATATTATACATTAACTCCACTACAAACTTTAGTTACTAGTTACTTTGTAGATTTTGATTATCAGGCTATTACAAAACATTACCCCCTTCAGCCTTACATTTCTGCCATTTGAAAATAGCCGATCTACAAGCTCTCTTAGCATGCAGCACATTGTGAGCTGGTAGATCCTTGCAGATTCTTAATACAATTGATAGGCCTACAAAATTGTACAGTGGATCTTTAAGTAGGCCTACAGTACTTGAGTAAATATACTTAGTTACTTTACACCACTGTTACAAATTCACACAGCCAGGTCTGCTTTGATGCGTTATATAATGTTGTGAACTTGTGACCTCACCTCAGACAGTAAATAAATGTGGGTGTAGTGAGTGAGCTCTGATCTGTGAAGTTCAACAGATGTGCACAGGAGGAGCAGCAGCAATGTTGCTGCGTCGTTAAAAACTGAAAAGAAAGCTGAGGGATCCGAACCGAGTTATAAGATCTGAACGCGTGGTCTACTGCACTGTTTCCCCAAAAGTGGGTCACGACCCATGTTTGGGTCGCGGATATCTTCTTTTTTTCGTTTCCTACATAGGCCTACATGTTTTTTTTAAACGTTTAAACAAACAAACAAAAAAAACACTTTTCATCAATTAAAAAGTAGGCTATTTCATGAATAAAAATCAAATAATTTCCATAAATAAATTAAAAAAAAGTTAGAAGTAGTAGGGGCCTTGTGAGCTTGTAGATCTACTATTTTTTCTCTGTGTGGGCACGTTTCAGTTATGTCCGGATCATGGTCCGGATGCATCATGATGGGGGGATACTTACAGTATGCCTAGGGTTCATTCAACATACTTTCCCTTCCCGTAAATGCTTTGCCGTTATTGGACACGCGGCTTTAAGAGAGCGTCACGTCACAGAGGACACAACGGGACAGCTGCTGCTGCGGGACAAGAACCGGCTGATGCGTCGGGTTGGAGAGAGAGAGACAGAGAGAGAGAGAGAGAGAGGAGCACAGTCAGCAGAGAGAGAGAGAGAGAGAGAGAGAGAGAGAGAGAGACGCAGTGTGGACCGATTGTCAAATAATACACACAATTTGCGTGCAAAAGGTAAGCTCGATTTGTACTTTGTTGTCTATAGCTTCACCTTTAAATCGTGTAGTTATTATAGAATGAATGAAATCCCCGTTGAAATCTGCTGCTGTAGATGTATAGCCTATTAGATTGGAACGAATAAGTTTCGATTGTAGGCCTACGTCATTATTTTATGTAGTGTAATAGCCTACAGTAGATAATAGGCCTACCTTTAGCCGCATACAGCTGTGAGGAATGTTATCTAATTTACACAAGTGGAAAATGTTGAGTAAAGTATAAAATATGTTGCATATGCCTATATGTTTAAGAAAAATAACCGGGACATTGTCTATAAAGATGGGCTAAAGCTATAGGTTACTTCTATTAAGTAATTGGGGGTGCAGATAGCCTATGGGTGTGGTCCTAGAGAGACTCCCCCAGTCCTATAGACATTACATCTATCATTAAGTACACTGCAGGCTATTTTAGGAGAGCTTCCCTCCTGTATCTTGAATAAACTAGATTCAATCTCGCTCAGAAATTAAATTATGCCTCTCTTGCCTTTATGATATCTGTGGAAAACTTGAATGTTACTGTGAAAAGTGAAAGTTATGAGCTATCCTTAATTTCTCTTATATGTATATATTTTAAATCTTTGATAATATTATTTTGTAATAATAATTCTGCTTTGATAGCTTTGCTCTGTCTGTAAAATGTGTGATAGCCTAGATTTGTTTTGCCTCTAAATCTGAAAGGGTTAGAAGTGAGTGAGAAGTGAGTTCCCAAATATGTTCATGAAAAACATAAATGTCTTGACCAGGCCTAAAGCCAAGTCTGTCCACCAACGTCCTTTTTGGGCGAATGTGAGGCCTCCTTGTTCCTGCATTGTGTGGTGTTATGCATAGCTCTGTCCTCTCCTCAGCAACGCCTAAAGCCATAAGAAGCAGTGATCACTTACAGTGATAATTTAAATTAGCCTATGTGTATTCTTAGCTGAACATGTTATTATATTGAATGTAAAAAGTCCACACTGGTAGCACTGTTGTCTTCTACTTTCTCTTGGCAACGTGGAGTAACAGAGAAACAGTGATGCTTTAAAATGTTAATGTTAACACTTTTAATCTTGCGTTTTCCTCCTCATAGGTTTTAAACGACTGATACCTGCACAGTGTTGATAGAGAAGACCATATAGACTGTAGTAATGGTAAGTGAGGCCTCCCTCATTACACACTGTGTCAAATAGATTATACACGGAGTGATTGCTGTCATACACATAACAGAGTTATTTTCTGTGAATGACATGCAGACAGCACTGAGGTCAGTTGAATGCTAGTCTTTCATTGGCCACAGCAGCATAAACCTTGGAGCCATGTGTTTCCTGTCACTGCTACCTGTGTACACTATACAGTATGTGGCTGAAAGACTCACAGGACAGGATCAGTCCACAATGACTTTGCAGAATAGCTATACTGAAAACTTGTGGCAGACATCCAGCTTACTGTAACCATGTCTTTTTCCAATAATTCTGCTCTCGGCTGAAGCAAAATAGAAGCTTCACTGAGGCTTCATGACAAAGAAGAAATAGTCAACGCTTAGATAGAGTTACAGAGGCAGAAAACATTGTTATCAACATTAGCAAATACATTTTTTTCACGATTAGGTGTATGATTATGTAACACAACACAAAACGGAATCAGTCTGAAATGCCATTTGAAAAGTCTGTTTACTCTAAGGCTTGTTGCTAGGGGCTTGTATTTGTAGCCCTGTTGCTACGGGGGTGAAGCTGTCCAGCTGTCACAAGGATAGTGTCCGAGTCAATGCAGAGAATCTGAGCATGTGCAGGGACCCCCTTGGCTTGGCATATACAGGCCACGTTGGCTGACGGCCCCAATGCAGCAGCAATATCTAATGGCGCTTTTCCCAAGGCATGGAACCAGCTCGACTCCACTCGATTCAAATCCAGTAGCTTCATTTTCCTGAGACAACAGCTGGAGTTCCAGCTTTTAGTGTGTGGACTGGGTTCTCTCAGTCAATCTCAATGAAGTTGAGTTTGTAACTGAATTGAGTTATAATAATAGTACGCATCCTGAACTTGTAATCAGCTGGGCATAATCATGCAGGTTTTCTGTGTAAAGGCTCATGGCACCTCCTATCGCGTGGTGATATTTTTGGTCAATCTGCAGATCATTTATGAGTCCTACTGTGGTGCTGCTATGACAACTGAATTTCCCCACGGGGATCAATAAAGGTCTGTCTATCTGAAGCAGCAGTTTTTGGACCTCTGAAAAGTGACCAGGTATCTCTGTGTAACATGACTCCCGGCTACATGCATGCACCCCCACCCCAGAAACAGCACACACACACACACACACACACACACACACACACACACACACACACACACACACACACACACACACACGTGTGTGTGTCTGACGACAGACCGCTAAGTTTATTACAATACACCCGACTTCAGGGTCACGTCACATGACCTCATGCAGTACAGTACCAGCATTCCTCTCCTATGTGGAAAGTCCAGTTTGAAATTCCTTTGACTTAATGGCCTTTTAGTGAGATAGTAGATACACTCATCCTTCGACTGTAATCAAATACATACTATTATTAGGTGCTGGGCTGAGATAATAAGTATGACAGACCAAGATCCCACTATATAATGCTCCACTCAGACCTTTAATAGATAAAAGACAACGTTTTGATCCTGTTACAGTACGCTCTTTTACTGCTAATCATTCCAAATCGGAGATTTATAATGCATCTGGTATTGCAGTGCATGGGCCCCTTGGAATGAACTTAACCTGCAAATCTGAAGTAAGCTTGCTTTGTTTTGTTTGTGTGTTTTTGCAGGGTTTCCGAGGCACAATAACACACGCTGAAGATTTTAATCCCAGCGCTGATGCTGAGAATCTTTACAATGCCATGAAAGGCTTTGGTGAGTAACTTATTGCTCTTTGATGTGTTGGCGAAACATGTATCTTTTATTCTTAATCTATGTGCGTGTCAATGTCTCAGGTAGCTACTGCTGATCATTTTGCCTTGCCATCATTTCCTTCAGGCAGCGATAAAGAGACTATCTTAGATCTGATCACTTCCAGGAGCAATGCCCAGAGGCAGGAGATCATTGCAGCTTACAAATCCGGCTTTGGACAGGTAAATAAATGCATCACTACTCCTATCCATGGTATTGTTTATCTAAAAAGAATCCAATGTGTCAGAAATGTAATTTACTCAAAGATAATAAGTAAACCCCCAGTTGTCTAATAAGTTATTGCATTACTTTACATCACATGCCCAGCCTTTCTTTGCCTTGGGGATAAATTATATCAGCCCAAGGGCTGATACGGCAGTAGCCGTCCAATCAGTGCAAGCTAAAGTGTCACCACATGTCACCATGAGTACCCTCTCTGTGGAAGGTCAAACATGGTCTGCGTTGATTGAATGCTACTTTTCATTGTCTCTGTGACTAAATAAGGCTATGGGACTCCCTCCTTCCTGGTCTGCAGGCATGCACTCAAACCCCTACAACTTACTGTAGTGCGCCTATAGTCTTTCCTATATTTTCACGTCTCCCTGATTCTGTGTTCCATTCACTGACTTCCAATTGCTGCCCGCACCCAGAACAAAATACTGGTGATGACTTACATGGCAATCAAGGGCATGGTACCCCTTACCTTCAGGGCATGATCCAACCCCATACCGCTTACCACACGCTTAGATCAGCTAAAACAGGAAGTGTGTGTGGTCCTGTAATGGAAAATATTAATATCCAGTCAGGGTGAAATGTAGTCAATTTATTGAAGAATATTCAGGCAAAGAAACAGCATTACAGCTGCTCAGCCTCAATCCCAGACAGTTCTTATAGCCAAAGACAAATACACAATAATGCGTATATTTGGCGTTATTACAGTCCCTTCCTTAAAACACCATTGCCAACGCTCCAAGCATCGACTTTTCTCCCTCCTGGCTCCCAAGCCGTGGAACGACCTCCCCTTCTCACTCTGGACTGCTGACTCATTCCCCATTTTCCACCATAGTATAAAGAATCACCTCTTCAGAATCGACCTCAAACCTTAGGATGCAGTATAGCTCTCAAGGGCAAAGATGTAACCGTGTAATGTCACTGTACAGGACCTGATCGATGACCTGAAATATGAGCTAACGGGCAAGTTTGAACGTCTCATCGTTAGTCTGATGAGACCCCAAGCATACCACGATGCTAAGGAAATCCATGATGCCGTCAAGGTATTGTTATTTATAGTATCATATATATATATTATTTTCTCATTTCTCCGTTGAGCAATAGGAAGCAGAAGCCATTTCATATTAAATTTCATGCTATATTTCCAGGGAGCAGGAACCAACGAGAGATGTCTGATTGAAGTCCTGGCCTCCAGAAACAACCAGCAGATGCATGACATGGTAGCAGCTTACAGGGATGGTGAGACATTGTTTTATTGATTGGATCTTATGTATATCAACTGCCCTTGTTTGAGTACATTTCCAAATGTTTACATTTATTTTGCAAAAATACAGATTACATAGCTGATCTACAAGCACACAAGGTATCACCATGCAACCAACACTACAAGACGGTGGTTGTACTAGTGGGCAGATCCCAGGTGTGAATGTGTGTAATTGTTAGGTGTGACTGCATTCGTGCTCAGCGAACCTACCCACGATAAATAAAGAAGTGCTGTGTTTGTCTCCAGCCTATGGAAACGACATGGAGGAGGATGTGGTTGCAGACACTTCAGGACACTTTAAGAAGATGCTGGTTGCTCTGCTTCAGGTTTGTTCACCTACAAGACAACTGTGGACTTGCTGTCATAATGCATGCAGTCATTGATTGGATTTGAGTAGTCTTTTGTGTGTCGCTTGGTTGGTGACTATTTGCGTTCACTATTCCAGGGGACCAGAGACGAATCAGGAGTGGTGGATGCAGACTTGGTGGAGCAGGATGCACAGGTTAGCGTCCGATATGAAAACAGACTCAGTAGGACATGCGTTAGGTTAGGGGTGGTCGTAGCTTTGTGGGTAATCAGAATGTCACCAGTTCGCCTCCTGGACCACCTTATTGTATGTGTCAAAGTCTCCCTGAGCAAGTTACTTAACCCTTAACAGCTTCCCCCTGAGTGCTCGTCATGACCAAATGAGCAGCCATCAGCTCTGATGATTACTCTAGAGTAACAGTTTGTTATGGTCACAGTAAAAGGGTCAATGTGGCATTGATGCTCTCTAAAGTCATGAGCATCTTGTGTTTATAAGAATTACATTTTTTTGAAACATTTGTGGAGGTACTTCTTTGGCCTACTGGCAGTGTGCACAAGAAATGTGACACTGATCGGGCCGGCAGTTTGCAAGATTAGCTCCGGACAAACACTCAGACAGACGGGCACGCAGACCGACCTCTTATAGACGGCTAGCCTCCTGCAGGGCCATGCCAAAGTGTGTGAAAAAGTCACTCACCAAGGATACGTAATAAGTTAATTTCCATCCCTGCAAAATAAATACGCTTTGTTGAAGACCAAGGAACCTTCTATCTAGTCTCCATACATGCATTCTTTCTCTCCCCTGTTCAGGACTTGTATGCCGCAGGTGAAGAGCAGTGGGGGACAGACGAGGCCAAATTCATCCTGATCCTGGGAAGCCGCAGTGTGACCCACCTCAAGATGGGTGAGAAGTGCTCTGGGTTGAAACTAGCATGGAACTGTGGAATGCAGGCATACCCACTGAGGCCATTGGGAGTAAAGGCTAGATCGCACCAATGCAACTATAGTCGCAACTCCTTGCAACAAAACAGTTTTAAGGCCTGTCCACACCAATGCAACTCCTTGCAACTGCCATTGGGGATAATGGTTGCATGAATGAATAATTTCATTGTGTCCGGCTGCCTCAACACAGCCCATCCCTTACGGGATTATTCAGACACATTTTAAAGAACGCAGTATTGCCAGTGCCAACATGCTGACACCAAAATAATAAACAAAATAAATAAATACCACATACTGTGTACATGACTGATCAAAAATACAGAGACAGTTTAGAAGTCTAATTGTCAGTAACAGGAGTCTCCCCGTCTCTCCAGCTCTTTAATAAACAGAAAATACATTTTCCGGTAGGTGTCAAAATCTCAGCCAATCAGGAGAAAGTACCCATTTTAAGCTTATTTTTTTTTGTTTTGTTCCAGTTCCAATTTTGCCTGCTCATTTCTTAGTGTCATCACTTCCAATTTCACTTGTTTAATCTATATCCTGATTGAGTTCTCTATCCTGATTGGATAAAATTGGAAATGAAACTGAAACTGAAACGAAAATGCATTTTCTGTTTTATAAAGAGCTGGAGAGACAAGGAGACTCCTTTTACTGAACAAGCACTCTATAGCAATGAGTACTATCAGAATATAGAGCTATTTAACACTTATTTTAACAAAAGAAAATCACTTACCCTACCTTTAACTAGTTGATATTAACAAGTTGATATCAACTTGCTAATAGATATACATATACAATACAAAGAAATCAAAGCTTAGGAAAAAGAACGAGTTGGTATGACCCATCACAGTAGTTGCATGTTGTAAGGAGTTGCGACTAGTTGCTTTAGTGCGGTATGGGTCGTCTGGCCTTTACATGCACATCAGCCACATCAGCTGTCACGTTGTTTAGTTAAACTGTTACGTAGGACTGCTATGCAAGGTTATTTGTGCTAACCAAATATTGTGGGAATATATGTACAGAACGCCTCAACCACTGTTCCTACTCTGTTTATTTGGTTGAATTATCCATTGAAATTAGAATAGGGTACAGGATGATTCAACTCACAAAATGTTGTCTTGTCTTGTTCTTGTAGTGTTTGATGCCTACGAGCGTGTTGCAGAGAAGACTATAGAGCATAGCTTAAAGAGTGAGCTGTCTGGAGACTTTGAGAGGCTGATGCTGGCCGTGGGTAAGAAGAACCACACCACCTTTTATCAGACAATTTCACTCTCTGCATTTTTCTTACGACTAGCCGATGTGATTGGGAATGTCAAGTTAGCTATTAATGCAGCCAGGCTTTGTGTCATGTCCTTTCCCACAGTCCAGTGCATACGGAGTGTTCCCATGTTCTTTGCCAAGCGCCTTTACTTCTCAATGAAGGTAAATATACTTAGTGACAACAGCATGTTACGTGTCAACAGCATGCAACAGTTTAGTTCAGTGTAGTATTTTACCCACTTAAGGCCTATTCCAAAAACAATCAAATACTAAATCTGCAAGCTCATTTGTGAGTTTGTATATATACAAATATATATATATATATCTTACACACACACACACCAGGGCTTTTTTTTCGCCTATACTTATGTACCCAAAATAGGGATACCAGGTTGATAGTGGTTAACCACACAGTAACAACTGATTTAGAATACAGCTTGACACTATTTTCTGAAAACAAATAAAAGGATGTTCCTCTAGACTCTCCAAATGTTATCAGACCGAATTGATCACATTCTGATAGTGATACGGGTCATTTTGCAGGGGTTGTTTTTACAGCAACACAACACGAGCCTATGATGTATCGACAAGTTTATCTGAATTAGGGATAAATGGCCTAAAACTCCTGTAGTGTGAGCCTGACTTAACTTGATTGTGATGGGCCAGTGAGGTCAGTCTTTGAATACGCACGCAGCATGCTCTCATGCACACCCCAAATTACATTCACACAGAGAGTGCTGGTAAAGACAGTATCAGGATGTGTCCCCGGTTTGCCAGGTGGCCAGTCACCACTGATCACGTAGTCTTGCAAAGTCAGATGATCACAGATCTCCACCTACTGATAAATCTGGTGAGATCTCAATTCAATGAATGGGCTAAAACCAGGTGAAAATTATTCTGAAATATAAACAATAACAGCTTTGCAGAACCTAAGCAAAGATTTTACGGTGGGTGCTCATATTGGGACGGTATCAGGATTGATTTTCAAAGCAGTAGGCGTAGGTTTGTTAGCACTGGGTTTCTCCATTGTTCTAGCCCATACATTGAATGTGGTTTTCCTCAGACAATCAGTAGGCGGAGATATCTGATTGTCTGACTATTCGAGACTACTGATCACATGGTATACAACAATAGTGCATATTACACATAGGAATAAATCAAATAACATAATGGAGACCCTTCATTAACATTTTTACCATTTCTTTTTTTTTTCTACTGGAAGATTGTTTGTTTTGCAAATGGGTCAAGTGATTGTTTAAAGTGTTTAGTCTATAGTGGTTTTAACACTGACCTTCCTCTACTTGGTTTTGAATGGAATTTATTCTCTCCCCCTCATATCTTCAGGGTATGGGTACCGCTGACAACACTCTCATCAGG
This sequence comes from Gymnoscopelus braueri, assembly GCF_963280865.1. Taxonomy (NCBI): domain Eukaryota; kingdom Metazoa; phylum Chordata; class Actinopteri; order Myctophiformes; family Myctophidae; genus Gymnoscopelus; species Gymnoscopelus braueri. The sequence goes on along the minus strand of NC_137622.1, from coordinate 11,083,458 downwards.
ATCATGGTCTGTCGCTCTGAAATAGACATGCTGGATATTCGAGAATGCTTCCGTCTCCTGTACGAGAAGTCTCTTTATAACATGATTAAGGTTGGGAGCCAGCTACTTCTATTGTGTATTCACAAATTTAAACTATTTATAAGATACTGTAAAAGCTGATGTATACTTTTTTTTTTTACGCAAGTCCCTTTTACGCAAAAAAAAATGACATGTATCCAACGTAAAAGGCTTTAACAACACTTTTTCAAGTTGTAAATATGTCATTCTTGCCTAGCGACACTTTAAGTCGAAAAGGGTTGTAGAAATATAATTATACTTAATAATAAATATGTCTTTTTCTCCAAACAATTCAGGATGACACATCGGGTGAATACAAGAGATCTCTGCTCAATCTGTGTGGTGGAGATGATGAGTAAGTTATGGCTGTGTGCAGCAGTAACCACAAGGTGGCAGTAGTGCACTAATTATCCTATAACCTACCATCATGTGTAGAGAGTTCTCGTGCTAAAAAAGAAAAAGGGAAAAAAAGTTAACACAAAAAAATAACACAGCGCTGAAACTTGCTGTTTGAAATACTATTCCTAAAAAGGAGAGGTATCCATTACAGGACCACATCACACAAGAAATAAATTGTATTTGACAGAGGGGTTTTTGGTGTGGTTATATTTTGAAAATAGGCAGGCTGTCTAGCTGAGTACATAATGCATACCATAACTAAAACATTGCCCTATTATGTATGACTCATTCATTGGGTTCTATTAACTGAGCTGTGTGCTTTGTAAAGTTGTCTCCTATTTTTGCATTGATTATTACAGCTTAGCTGGAGAGTTCTTCCCTGAAGCAGCTCAGATAGCCTACAAGATGTGGGAACAAAGTTCCATGACCAAAGTCCAGGTTTGGCCCCATCCGTTGCCCACCATAGATGTGTCATTGAATGTTTGGCTTGGCGATGGCATGCATCTTGATTACTGGCTGTGCTATGAGCTTGCAGGGCCCCAGAGTTGTGGCAATAATGCGACAATGCTCACACAGCAAAGGCTTTGTCTAACTGCCGATACGATCAGAATGCTGTTCGTTTTACACATCGGAGCACTGAAATACAACCAGTTCTTGTTACGATGCTCTGTCCAAACTGGACCCAAGGGGCCAGGGAATGTCACAGAGATCTCAGCATTTTAGCGAACAAAAGGCTGCCTCACAAACTGTTTATCTGATTTAGTTGTTCTTCAGTCCCCCTGTGCCCCCCCCCCCCTCCGCCCCCTGACATTGGCATCTAACCTCACCAGGGCTCACTCCCCCTCAAATGTCAGGGGCATATTGTTAAAAACCTTTTATTGGCTGTTGTGAAAATGCCAACCTTTGCATGTGTATCGCTGGCGCCCTCAAGAGGCTTTGTATTATATTTATACAGTGTGTATCTAATAACCTTTGCCTCGCCGCATTGTGTGCACGTCTGTATCCATATCAAACTTTACCTTAAATCCTTTTTTCTGTCCCAGCTGAGACCAACAATCCGTCCCGCAGCAGGGTTCGACCCCGCCGCTGACGCACAAGCACTGAGGAAAGCCATGAAAGGATTTGGTATGACGGCCATTAAGGAAATTCAAACACATTTACTGGCGCTCTATGATAGGCTTTTAATATATTGTCTCTTGGTTGGTAACAGGAACTGATGAAGATGCTATCATTGACATTGTTGCACAGAGAAGCAATGCCCAGAGACAAGAGATCAGACAGACCTTCAAATCCTCAATGGGCAGGGTGAGTGAGCAGCATCACTGCCATTATATGAATATAAATTAATGTGGGAGCAGGCAGTATTAACATGATCTCTTATTGGTCTTTTGACCTGTAGATGTTTATGTCAATAATATGAACCACCTGGATGCTCTAGGTGCAGAAACAGAATAGTCCATTATCCAGCTAAATATATATTTCATATGATTCAAATATATATATATATTGTTTTAAATGAAATGTCAGCTTGTCAATTGTTTTGATTTATCCTCATAGGACCTGATGAAGGACCTGAAGTCTGAGCTGTCAAAGAACACGGAGAGACTTATCATTGGTCTGATGTTGACCCCAGCTGAGTTTGATGCCAAAATGATGAGGAAAGCGATGGAGGTAAAAACAACACAAAAAACAACAACAAAATGATTCAACAAAGCCACTTCATGGCCTAGCAAGAAACCAGGGCACCCTGCTATTGTATGCAATATGCTATAATTGGCATCTGACAAAAACCTTCTTATATAGAGACCCAGCAGACACACTTTTACTCAGCTGTATGACCTCATTCTTGTGTATCTGCTGTTTGTTGCAAATACAAATTTGGAGCATTCAAAAGTGAGTTGCGAGCCCCCGCTTTGTTTTTCATTCTTGTGCACCAATATGGTGAGCATCTGCCAGTGCACTGGCTGTGTTGTGTTGTGTTGTGTTGTGTTGTGTTGTGTTGTGTTGTGTTGTGTTGTAAAACTCTGGTGTTGTGACAGGGGGCCGGTACAGATGAACACTCTCTGATTGAGATCCTGGTCACCAGGAGCAATGAACAGATTCAAGCCATGAACGCTGCATATGAGATTGGTGAGAACCTTTCAGTTCCTCTGTGATACCATTAGTGGTCTTATTTTGTTACTAAAGGACCATACTGATTACTGACATAAATACATGTGATTGTCTACTGATTCACTGCTTCGGCCATAAACATAGACAATCTTCCTGTTAATAGCTTTATTTTTAGATTGCTCATTTGTTTACATTTTCTCCAAAGGCCTTAAAACGTCAAGCAAGTTTCAAATCTCTGCATGTTGTCATTCATACCCTTTCATACCATGCTGAACTGAATGGAATCCAATTTCCTTGAAAATCAAACAAACGGTATGCTTTTGAGTAACGTCAAGTATACTGTGAGTCGTAGTCAAAAGAACATGGCAAACCTCCGGTATAGTCCTTTAATACTCATTATGGGCAGTACATACATCAAATCATCGTGGATTTTTGTTTTGTAGGCTATAAAAAGACTATGGAGCAAGCCATTCAGTCTGACACTTCAGGACTTTTCTGTCGGATCCTTGTTTCTCTGGCTCAGGTAAAACGTCTTCCTTGTGGGAACTTATGTTAACCAACTTTTTTTTTGTTGTTTCCAGTAACCCACTCACTGGTGCCGCAGTACAGGAAATAGCTGTTACTTTAAAGGGATTGTTCCCCCCAAAATTTTTTTCTATCGATTAGTCACCCCATGGAAACTTGAATTCATGGATATTTTTTAGTTTTTGTCGCATTCCTAAGCCAATAATTTGATGACCAGCGGACCGGTAGGCAGCGGTTCCGGTAGGAGATACAAAGGAGACTCTTTGTGTCTCCTACCGGAACCGCTGCCGGTGATCAAATTATTGGCTCAGGAATGCAACAAAAACGAAGAAATATCCATGAATTCAAGTGACCAATCGATAGAAAAAAAGTCATTTTGGGGGTGAACTATCCCTTTAATGTAGAGATCACATGCCTCCACAATGTATTCAGTTACATTTTGGTCAAAAATCTTCAAAACTGTTCACATTACTTTATTTCAAAAATAGCCGAACTAAAAGCAACCAATGCGTCAAACCACAACATGTTAGGTTGTATATCAGCAATCTTCGTATTAGGTTATTAGGTATTAAAGGGATATTTCACTTTCAAAAAAACTTTGTGTCATTTTATCGTCTACTCAGGCTTTTGTGAGCCCCCCAGACCGTTTTTAAGTTGCTTGATTCAGTATTTAGATATTTGATAATCATTTTATCAGACACGCCCCCTTCCTATACAAACCCATTATAACTTCAAACTCCATTTTTAACCTGATAGATTCATCAAAAACACCCGTCCTTGGTTCTGCTGACTCACCCTGCCCTCCTAATATGTGAGGGGGCCGTATTTTTTCGATTACTTTTTTCATATATTTTATTTAATTATTTTATTGTATTTAATTTTTATCATTTTCCAAAAAAATAAATAAAAATAAATGAAAAAAGTTATCGAAAAAACATGGCCCCCTCGCGTATTAGGAGGGCAGGGAGAGTCAGCAGAACCAAGGACGGGTATTTTTGATGAATCTAACATGTTAAAAATGGAGTTTGAAGTTATAATGGGTTTTTATAGGAAGGGGGCGTGTCTGATAAAATGAATATCAAATATCTAAATACTGAATCAAGAAACTTAAAAACGGTCTGGGGGGTTCACAAAAGCCTGAGTAGACGATAAAATGACCAAAAGTTTTTTTGAAAGTGAAATATCCCTTTAAGTATAAGGGCTCAAGAAAATGTTATTTGTTTGATTTTTTATTGTTTTACAAATTTTACCCTGTTCATAACCCAACATGCTTTACTGTGTTCAGGGTGCACGAGAGGAGGGGGAGGTAGACACTGAACGAGCTGATGTGGACGCTCAGGTGACTTTACAGCGCGGCGTACTCACTGTTTCATCATCTTTTTAACCCATTCAATCCGGGAACGCATCTCTGTCATTTTATATTTCTTTGGCTATTCAAAAATAGCAGATACACAAGCTCAGAGTGCCGCGCTATGAGCTTGTAGATCTGCTATTTTTGAAAAATCTTTTTTTTTTATATTTTCTTCCAGGCACGCCCCCCCCTAGAAGCAAAGATTTGAGTTACAAATGTTCGCTTTAAAAAATACATATTCAAAGATTTGCACACATTTTCACAATTTAAAAACAATTGCAGATCTATAAGCTTGTATATCTGCTGTTTTTGAATTGCCAAAGAAATAAAAAAAATGACACTGATGCGTTCCAAGTCTTAATGGGTTAATACTGAATAGATATTAAAGTTGCGAGGGTTGTTGATATTGTTCTTTTATTGAACTCCACAGGAACTTGCAGATGCTTGCAATGCAGACTCTGATGAAATGGAAGTCAAGTTTATGAGCATTCTGTGTACCAGGAGTTTCCCTCATCTCAGGAGGGGTAAGTGCCAAGACAGATCAATCAAAGGGACAAATGAACAGCGTGCAATCAAAATGATCAATCATTTTACAAAATGAGTCTGATTCGTGATTATTAACGATACCCTCTATCGTTTACAGTGTTTACAGAATTTGTACGAGCCTCCAATAAGGACATTGAGCAGATAATCAAGAAGGATATGTCAGGAGATGTAAAGAATGCTTTCCTTGGAATTGGTAATTACGGACATTGACCTGTGGCCATATAAAATGTTCCTCCTGAGTGATGTACCATTTATGGTTCTGACATTTATAGGGTGACTCATCCTCAGACATTTATTTCTCTATTTCCTTTGCAGTTCGTAGTGTAAAGAACCAGCCAGGCTATTTTGCAGACCGCTTGTACAAAGCCATGAAGGTAAATCTATGTGTGCGTGCTCCTTTCAAGCAGATGATGCCTTTGTCTATTTTTAACACCAGGCCTTGAGGAATGCTAGCCACATTCAGGGTCTGTAGATGCCAGCTTAAGCTACTGAAAGGGTCATATTGTCAGCGTGCATAGAATATCTTCGGTCGCGCTTTTAATTCTGTGTATGCATGCTTTGTGTTGTATTTCTGTGATTTCTTGAATTGTAGCTGTGCCACTTACTATTAACCACTTAAGCCCTATTTCAAACTTTGCTGTGCGATGGTGTCGTGCAAGAATAGTGAAAATAGTCGATCTACAAGCTCACAACGTATTGCATTGGGACACATTGTGAGCTTGTAGATTTGTGCAAAAATGGGTTAGGGTTAGGGGAAATGTGAATAAACAAGCTCATCTCCTCCTCAGGGCCTCGGCACAGACGACAGAGCGCTCATTCGGATCATGGTTTCCCGCAGTGAGGTAGACCTTTTCAATATTCGCAAAGAGTTCAAGGACGCGCAAGACGCCTCCCTCCATGAATTCATCCAGGTAGAAACCACGGTTGTAAGTTTAAGCTTTTCTTGTCTATTAACACCCTCCGTTTGCAGTGTCTACTGTCTACGTGTGAGCTTCTGTGTGTCCTTCTCTGTAGAGGAAGTTTGGTACTCTGGGGGATGAGACACATCCTTCTAGTGGGGTGGTGGGGCGTGATGCTGTATATCTTCCTGTGGTGGACTATTAGGTCTGTGGCTGTTTCACAGCTGTTTAGGAATTTCCCCCTGTGTGCTTGACTTCCTCTGTGTGTATACGTGTGTGTGATTGGTTAACAACAGAACAGACAGGAAGTACCCAACTGCAGCTCCATATTTACTTAGCGCTTAAATCATCCAGAAGACCAATAATGTCATTTAGGGTAACTGTTATTTAAGGTAGTCATATTGGTCTGCCAGTGTCAGAATAGATACCAAAAGTTATGAAGTTATGTCAGATAATGTATATTTTAAGGCTAAAATGAGAATATCTCAAAAATAATTCTTTACATTGTTTTCATTGTTTTAAGCTAGAATGGTGTATTTCTTACCAAGACACTGCATTTGATTCATATTTTTTATGTTTCAAATTTCCAACCTCTTATATCTTATCTTTCCTTAATTTCCTCCTACAGTAAATGTGACTAACCTTGTGTTTGTTAAATGAGTTTCTGACTCTTTCCAGCATGTATTGCTTGTGTCACAGTTTCCCACAGCAAAGATGTTGTCCTATAATTGTTGATCGTAGCAAAATGTTCAGTAATGTGTCCTGAAGGATAATTCCCTCTTGTAATGGTATTTGGCTAACTGAGCTTATCATCTCTACCTGGTATGAGTTTGACTTCCATTTCCTTCTGTGTGGCAATAACAGATGACATACATTTCAGTTTCACTCAGGTGACAGTACCAGAGTAATGAAAAAGCAGGAATTATCCTTTCATTTAGGCTTGTTTTATATATTTATGCCCAATTCTGTTTCTTAAAAAGCTGATTTTTTTTCCCCCCTAGGGTGAAACCTCAGGAGACTACCGCAAAACCCTGCTGTTGCTCTGTGGAGGAGAGGACTAAAGCGCGATTCATACTTAGTTCCATGCTGGTGTGTCGTGCACTGTAAAGAGCAGATCTACAGTACAAGCTCACAATGTGCCGTGCTGCGATATGTTGTGAGCTTGTATATCAGCTATTTATGGTGCGCAGGGCACACAACCAAGTATAAGACAGACATAATGCCAATCAGCCCTGGTACACTGACCTGTGTACTGACTCACAAGCTACCAGGCGACCGTGTATGAATGGGATTGTGGAGGGGAATCGTCAGTATTATTGTTGTTTGTCCCTAACTGCTGCCACTCTCATGCCAAACCAAGTGACCTACTGTGTGACCGCCTAGCCTTCCAAGCAAATCGTCTGCTGTCATGCTCGTGTTTTCTTGTCAGTCAGGAAAACGTTTGTTCTTTGTTTTTGTCTTCTGTTGTTTTTTTTGTTTTTTATGAAAACCAATATTGTATAATGATGGTAAATTTAGTCTGAAATGCTTGGCTACAGGGTCTAATTAAACCTGTTCCAATCTTCTAACTTGTGATCGAGGTGTAGGTACAGATTGACTGTCCAGCGACGAATGTATGATTTTATGATATCACATCTACCAGAATTAAATCAATCCAAATCAAAGTCATTGCTGTCCTTTTCTTTTTGGTGTGCCGTTGAAAAATATTTTAAGCCATTTCTTGAATGTTATATTAAGGTTCACAGTTACCGAGTGGTTATAGTTATAGAGTCCTTTTTGGCTCGTTGTACAGTTTGGGCTGTGGGAGGGGACCAGTGGTTGATGTGGAGAGCTGGTAGGGCCAGTTCAATGATTAACTCTGTTGATATTGGCCATATACACTGGGAAGAGCAGAAAGAACTGGGAGATTGAACATCAGGAAACTCCCCACTCTAATTCACTGCCTACTGAACAAACAATGTACAGTATGAAACTGTACAGGCTTTTAATAGCACAGCAGTGTTCTGCTGTGGTTTGAGGCTATACTAAAACTGTTTGATGATATTTTATGGCAGTTATATACTCATGATGATCTTAATTAAGACACGTAAGGTTCTTCATGACCGGTGCAGTTATATTGCTTTGTCTATCGGAGTACAATGTCAATCCACGACCAATGTCATTATCCAGACCAACACAACAAATGAATAAACAAAGAAAAGGAAAAAAAGAGAGGCCTCCTTCAATTTAATTCTAAAAGAAGCTGTGCTTATTTGTTGCTTAGATAGATTTGCAGCTTTCTTGTTATACTAGATACTTTGTCTTGCTAAATGCATAAATTGTATATTGTATTTGCACACATCTAATGTGTTCCTCATTTCATGCACCCTGGTTACAGTATGTGTGTACACTTGGTTAGGTATGGCACCGTGACACAACACAGCTGTCAACTGATAGTGGAGTAAAACACGTTCTCTGTTGGAGCCTCTGCGTCAGTTCACTGCATAGCAGGGTATGTTCGAGTGCAGCTGTTGTCAGCAGGCCATCTTTGAGTTAAAAGAGGAAAGGAGAAAAAATATGTCTGAGGCGAGGAAATCCCCTTCAGTGGGCTAACATCCAAGGCAACAAAATACACTCTGCAGCAGTCAAAAGTTTTAGTGGCAGAACACAACCTCAAATTGCTCCATTTGATGTTAATTATCTGAGATTAAGAGATCAAATTCAATAGCGCATACTAGTTATAATGCAGTCCCTGTCAAAATATACGTTTTTGGTGAATTTCCCTTTTGACAGCTGTGAAACTTTATACTTTGTTACTAAGGACTACTGTAGCACTTTATACAAGATAAACAAAATATTGTGATTTACATATTTTAAAGATGCCATGCAAAAGGGTGGCTTTTGACAGATTTTTGGACCCATCTTGGGCAAATGAATGATAATTATGTTCTCTCTATGTATATACTAGTCAGCATAGCTGCAGGAGTCACCCACACACCTTTCATCTGCATTTGCTGCACTGTTCACTTGATGTTTGATTGATTGCAGTCTTCATATTACTTTGCTGTGCTGCATAGAACATGTGCATTTAAATGATTGTGTTCTGCATGTTTGTAAACGAAGAGGAAATAAATGGGCTTGAATGTCTCACTTGTCATTTTACTCTAAGGCAGCAGGCCATTGGACACATACCAGGTTCTGTTGACTGGGCTATGTGGAAATTCCCCAAGTCTCACTGTGAAATTGCTTCCCCCCATTCACCAGTTTCCTTAAAAAGTGCCTTTCCGACACACGCAGAATGTGTGGGTGAGTTTATGCTTGTTTATTTCATTTCATCACATGAGAAATAGAGAGAACATTTTATTTGTCATTATTTGTTATTTGTTATTTGTTATTTGTTGGGTCTATTCGGTTTTGTCGGTGAACTGAAAGGATTTCATGTTTTCATTCAAATGGTTGTCATCCTTATCTTTGCTGTCTAGCATGGATGTATGGCAAATTCAATATATCTCCATTCTAATTATTATTGCAATTTTATTTATTCTCTTTTTTTTCTCTGCAATTCTGTAAGGTAATATAACTACTGCTATAATTGTATCTAATTCTTATACATTTTCTATTATTTACTTCTTTCAATGCTATAATTATTAATGTGAATTTTAATAATGTTTTTGAGTCTAAAACATTTGTTAAATTCACATTTATAATGTGTTACTTAAAGTAAGACCACATTGGAGAAACCCCCTGTCCAATTGTTAATTTTGTCATTGTTAGAAAGCAATTTGTAGTTCTTATATTATATTCATGCAGCAACAAACTGTGTTAAAAAGCAAGTCACAAATATTAAAGCTCAACTAAATCGAATGATAGATCTGAGAGAAATGTAAATTAATAACTGGTGTCATTGTTTTGAGATGTCAATTAAAGTTACAGTCGTTTTGACATCCAAGGGGTTCTCCACTTTTGGTTTTAAAAAAAAGGGGAAAAAAGAAAAAAAAGAAAGGAAAGAAATTAGATTATTTTAATGATAATGAGGCTACCATCTAGTTGAGTTCACAGCCAATGTCACAAGTCATCTGTTCTCTCTCTCTCTCTGTCTGTTGCCTGACTTTCCTCTTAGCATCTAAACGAGGCCTTGAACTATGCTCTGAGAATAATCGAATATACGATAGAGAAGCAAAGGAAAAGAAACTCAAATGTGTCGCTCTACAGGCCCACATGATGAGTGACATTACCCATTATTTTAAATGTCTGTCTACTATGCAGATTAACCAAACTATAAATTCAGCATATCATAGCAGGATTAGATCTAAACGCAATCATTATTAGAATCGAGATTAAGTCATAATGTTTGTCAAAGCGTGAGTTTGTCAAAGAGTGATGTTAAATTGAAGGTGCAGGACAAACCAATTAGTGGTATAATCTATAATTTTTTCTGTTTGGCCAACTGGCCGCTGTTTGAGAGAAGTTGAAAGCTGTGGCAAGCTTAGCTAGGCAGAGACAGATATTTGCATTATCATTTCAAGGCTCCAGGGCTTTCAAGGTATAAACGTTTACTGTCACGGACTTACAATACAGCTTTTGCAACATTGCAGACAGTGAAATTCTTGTAATTACTTCCTCAACATTGTGAATAGAATAATTGCAATAATAATAGCAGTAATAACATTTAAATAACAATTAAGAATATTAAAAAGTCTGAATAAAGTAGCCCAAATAGCAAAACTACAATAACAATATAAATAGAATATAAACAATGATAAACAATTAGTATATACTGTATCTATTTCCTTTTTCTTTCTTTTCCCCCCCCCGGCTCTAACTATAGCTATGATGGAAGTTTGCTGGGCACCTGGCTTGATGCTCCCCAGAGGAGCATCAATCTCCTCTATCTGCACCATTAGGTCACATTTTCCACTACACATTTCACTTCAAGATATCTTGAAAAACACTGGCTTGATTGTCATGGAATTTTTTCAAATATCTAATTGTGAAGCACAAGACCTACAGTTACGATCAAGGCCGAAAGGCATGGCCGAGATTATGTTTTGCACTGTCTGTCTGTCTGTCCGTTCTTCCGTCCTTCCGTCCGTCCTTCCGTCCGTCCTTCCGTCCGTGGTTCCGTCTGTAACCAGCTAATCTCCGGCACCGTTGGCTTGGTCGCAGTGAGACTGTGCACACACACTTCCTGGATGCCAGAGCAGAACCTTTGCCCCAAATTTGTCACATGGGCCTGTTACAGTGCCACCAGGAGACCGATTTTTGCAAAACAATCTTTTTGACAGTACACCTACAGATTTTGTCAGATTTTTCATATTCCATCCTGATTGGCTAAGATTGGTTTCCAAAGTTTGCAGGAGTGCTCCGTTTTGAACAAAATGTCTCAAATCATGAACACAGCGTGCGATTTCTGTGAAATTTTGCGCGCACATTCCTACTAGGCCGACGAAGAAATGCCACTCGAAATTTTCCAAATCAACCTCATGGTGGTGCTATAACAGGCCGATTCGTGTTTTTATAACTGCACCGATCTGCGTAAAACTTTGTAAGCACATTACCTAAAGGCCAGGGAAAAATCTTTGCCCTGCATTTATCACATCTGCCTTTTATTGCGCCACCAGGAAGCCGACTTATATAAAACACATCTTTCTTATATTACTCCTTCAGATTTATTCCAAATTTCACGCAAATCGGTACACATGATCTCTATAGTCATGTGATCAAGAAGGATCTGTTCGATTTTTCATATTCCATCCTGATTGGTGAATTCCGAACATTGCTGGCCTACAATAACCTTCCTGACCTGGCGGAGACCTGTGCTCCGAGGAGCATTTTTTCTAGTTTATTTTTCATTCTATTGTTCCAAAGGAGGATACATACAGCATTTGCAAATAAATTCCATTGAATGGGATTTGTTATTCAAATCCATGGAACTTTAACTCATCAGCTAAGAAAGACCTAAACACTGTCACAATTAATTCAAAATGGCTGACTTGCTGTAGGTAATGGCAGCACGAGGTTTTTTTGCAGATCTTGACATGATCCACGTGTGTACCGAATTTGTAGGTGAAACTGTAATGTTGAGCTTCATCTTTGAAATCTTTTAGCCTATTGAGCCATTTTGTGACATACTATGTCCCAAGACCCATGAAATATGATTTTTTTGCACCACTTCTGATGCATGTGCAAAGTTTCACAACTTTTTGAGCACCGTTAGACCCTAAAACAAATCTATGTACAGTATTTGTGCATAGAATAAGAAACAATTCATTACATTACATTAGGGCTGGTCCAGTGATCGGGCCCTAACAACAAGATAAGATATTTAGTGTTTAGATGGGGAAATTTGTTCAGGACTATGTCCTGCAGTTCCACAGAAGATGAAAGTCATACACTAACATCTCCACAACACTTTCATGTGACAGTTTGCACATACTGTACAAACTTTCAAACAATTGTGACATATCTTTTACCGTCTCTGGTGCGGGGGCTCTACCTTTCTGAAGTTGCACAACCCCCATGACCAACATTCTAATGTACATTACCTGTTAGTGTTGAGGTGACATATTGCACAACTACCATGACCAACATCCTGCATAGGCTGTTACTACTGAGAATCTTAATGGACGTAGGCAGGAATTCATTGGATAAGACACTATTTTCTGTGCCTGTCCGATAATAGACTGCTCATGAATAAATTGTAACAATCTGATCGCTCCAGTAGCCATGAGCTGCTCCTTGGATATGTTCTCATGGAAATAGCCTTATGCAGTGCAGGGGATAGAGGCCCTCACTAGCAGAAATTATAGGTGATATATGTCATACTTGAGCGTGTGTGTGTGCGCGCGTGCGTGCGTGCGTGCGTGCGTGCGTGTGTGCGTGTGTGTGTGTGTGTGTGTGTGTGTGTGTGTGTGTGCGTGCGCGTTAAAAATATGAGTAGAAGATCTTTTCAGTGAACGAGCTACGGTGTGCTCTCCGTCTTTTTGCATTTAAGAAATAAAGGTATGGTATTTCTGGGGATTTTCCAATTGGATAATTGCTACTGGCACAATCAATCTGTCATAATCATTTCAGGCGCCAATTGCTTCTGACCTGACATGGATTCCAGCAAAAGTACTTAGTACTTAGTGTTCCTAACATTAACATGCTATTCATTCTTGTGGTAACTTCACAAGAACATTTCTGCAACTCTCTGGGAGAGTGCTTATTTTTGCGAGACATGTTGTCAAATTTGATCATCTATATTGATAACGATTTCTTGTTTCTTGTCGGAAGGCATGATAAAATGATCAATAGCAGAGCACCTCGAACAATAATTTCAGTTAGCTAGTTAACTGTACCGTGGCCAACAGCGGTTAAAAGAAAACCACAATGCAGGAGCTGCAGATTTAATTAAGGATTTACTGTAGTTGTAAACCATGGAGTGACCTGAGCTGTGTAGAGCTTAATGTTAACACGGTACCTGAGCAGGAAATGAGACAGAGGAACAATTTAGACGGGATATTATGGTATATTATGTTATTCTACTCCCCACAAGCTTTCACTGTTGATTTAAGTAATGCTTCAGCCATGTCTAGTTATGGCATGCAATTATACAGTTCTTGTCAACTCAGTCAAAAACATATCATTATGTACCGTAGTCACATAATTTTTCAAATGCTTTGAGAAGAGCTATTTAGTATAGAATGGGGTCAAAGTGGATATGGGGACCATTGAAGCTTGGGGTCATCTGGAGTATGGTGATGAATTCAAATTTGTACTACTTAATTTAACACATGATATAAGGTAGTCTGTTATGACAATCAATTTGTCCCTGCTATTATAATTGCTATCCTCTAGTATATATATGGGGGTTCCTATTTCTAGTAGTGTGCACATTGGTTGATAGTGGTGTGAACAGACTTGATTAATATAGTAACTCTACAGTGGTGTAAAGTAACAAGTACATTTACTCAAGTACTGTCCTTAAGGACAATTTTGAGGTATGTTTTACTTATGTTTTACTGGAGTATTTCAATTTCAATTTTCAGTACTTTCAGTATTTTACTTCTACTCCACTATCTCAGAGGCAAATATTATACTTTTACTCCACTACAATTATTTGACAACTTTAGTTACTAGTTACATTGTAGATTTTGATTATTATCACAAAACATATAGTAACCAGTAACTACTTCAGCTTCTGCCATTTGAAAATAGCCGATCTACAAGTGTAGATCTGCTATTTTCAAAAGATTTTTAGACATTCTGCATAATGAGTACTTTCTACTTTTGGTATTTTAAGTACATTTTGATGCCAATACTTTTTTACTTTTACTCAAGTAAATGTTTAATTGTGGACTTTTAAAAGTATTGCAGCATTGATACTTTTACTTAATTTTTTTTGTACTTTTTAGTTTTTCCACCACTCTCTGTAACTATGACAGTTTGCTCCTGTGTTTACATACTGTTAATGCATGGTAGTGGTGGCCCAGCCCACTGACGACACGCTGTGCAGCCATTGGCCCGGCGGGCTGTCAATCAGTGCTGTTTACATCAAAGGTTTAGTGAGGGGGAAAGTCCAGATCCCATAGTCTGCTGGGACGGTCACAATGTGATTCGCTAGTTGGTTGTCAGGGACGACGATAGTGTATCAAATAAATCCCATTAAAAATTAAATAAATGTGTCAGTTACACATACAAAGACAAATGTGTTCATTTATAATAAAAAAAACATGTGTTGATTACAAAAAAGGTTGCAGTTAAAGTGTAGGCCTGTTGCCTGAACTTCTGAAGCAATCAGAAAAATGTTATTGATTGATTGATTGATTGATTGATTGATTGATTGATTGATTGATTGATTGAATACTTCATTAGACAGAAATGTAAACAGCACGACTACAGTCAAACACTTGGTCTAGAAGGATCATTTATAAGATTACATTACTCAGAAATACCATATTAAATTTGTAGGATGGTAATGAATACTCTGTAATGGATTATTTTTTCAAAACGAACCTTCCCTGTATTCAAGTTCAGTTGTATTATATTACCATAGCTACAGTCAGATGATTGTATCTTTACTTTATGTATGAAACGTAAACCAGCGGTTGCCCCGCCGACAGCCAACTAGCGAATCACACAACGCGGCGGTGCATCCTTCCGGGCCATGGGAACCAGAGGTGGAATTTCCCAGGTTACAGCTAGGAGTATTGAAGAAGGAACGGTAACAACACGGAACTGGGAGTCAAACGAGCTAGACGTTTCAGGGAATGCATTGAAGTCGGGTGTAGAAGCAAGTGTATGAATAACTTTTAAAATGTATTATTAGCCTAAAAGTCTGGTATTCAGAATTTTCTTGAGTTACAAAAGAGTACAAAAGTATTGGCATCAAAATGTACTAAAGTAAAAGTACTAATTATCCAGAAATCTTCCATTTCATGTTTTCAAAATGTAGAAAATCATTTGAAAACAGCAGATCTACAAGCTAACAATGCATCACATTAACTGAAGTAGTTAATGTATGTTTTGTAACAATGTTTTAAATCTACAAAGTAACTAGTGACTAAAGTTGTCCAATAATTGTAGTGGAGTAAAAGTACAATATGTGTCTCACAATATGTGAGATGTAGTAGTCATGTAGTGGAGTAGAAATAAAAGTATCGAAAATTTGGGGGGAAAAGTTAAAATACCTCAAAATTGTACTTTACACCACTGGTCACTGAACTCTGTTTTGAATGACGCATGATGATTGCAAGCAAGCAATTAATCAGCTCCCTGTTAATGAGTAACAGGTGAAATCATATCAAAACCCATCTTTCATTCATCACATCAACGTACGATTTATTATAAACTTAACTGGAAAATGTGAATGGTTCAAACATATTGCATACTAAATTGTTATTACTTTTTGATATCAGGAGGTGGCGCAAGAGACAAAATAATGATAATCCCTTAAGAGCAACATACAAGTGACATGCTGCCAGCCAGCAGGCAGTGGTGGAAAAAGTACTCGCATGTTTTACTTGCGTAAAAGTATCAATACTGCTATGTAGCAATACTCTGAAGTCCAGAATTCAAAAATAAATAAAGAGTAAAAGTATTGGTATCAAATTATACTTACCAAAAGTAGAACGTAGTCCACTAATGCAGAATATCCCATTTCACAAGTTTTCAAATATAAAAAATATGTTTATACATTTGAAAAACGTAATGAGTACTTTCTACTTTTGGTACTTTAATTACATTTTTATACCAATACTTTTGTACTTTTACTCAAGCAAATTTAGAATTCCGGACTTTTATTTATTTGTATTTCTATAATTGCGGTATTGATACTTTTACTTAATTCAAATGACTTAGTACTTTTTCCACCACTGCTTGCTTGGCACTACTTCTTCAGATCAAACGTCAACGTCAAACTTTCTGCATCCCAGTGTCTGCCTGGAACGTGACGTATCGGACTTCTCCTTACTCCTTGGGTTACACAGGGTTGCCATGTCTGCTTATTATATGCAACTGTGGGCTTGTTTTTCTGTAAGGTTGCTTGTAAATATTGGTAGTTGCAGGTTGCGTTTTTTTGGTCTTGTTTCTAAAGTGTAGTTTGGTATTTGGGCTTGTTTCCTAATGTTGTTTAAACCAGTTTTTCTAAAACATTTTCAAGTCAAGGAGTCAGGACCCCCAAATTGTATTGTCTTCGGGCAGTCATTTTTTATTTCCACCACTGAGTTACAGTGGTGGAAATATTTTATGCCCTATAAGATTTGCCATATTAAAAAAAAAACATTTTCCAAAATGTTTTCAAGATTATTTGGACGGACGTTACAATTTGTACTGGCCCGCAGAAGTACCCGCATATTCTCTATTGTTCAATAAAAAGCATTTTAATCCGATCGGTGGCCATTTTCTCATAGAATTGTACTAGTGTATCAGAGTGCAATACACCTCCCAACCAACAGGGTCGCGTGGAGAAAGTTCAGAGAAAATGGTCACCGATCGGATTAAAATGCTTTTTATTGAACAATACGTAACATACGGGTACTTTTTAGGGCCCGAGTAGAATTGTAACATCCGTGGCCATGAGGCAAGCACTTTATGTTTGAAATCTGAACGTTTATGTAGATGTACGGCTTGTAAATGGAGAAAACGCAAACGCCAGGTTGAAGTTCAGCCACGATGCTCGTGACGGACGAGAGCGTCGTGTGATCCATGCATGGCTACTTTTCGTTTTGATATACCTTGGTTGCTTGTTTCTCTCGCAAAAACCTGGCAACACTGCCACTTCCGCAATACGATGTATGGTCAGGGGAAGAAGAAGAAGAGAGGCCACTCAAGCTGATAGAAGGTAGCTGGGCATAAAAAAGAAGGAAGGAGACACCTCTTTGTTCTATACGGTTTGTCCTTTTAAAACACACACATATTCACCTGAAACGAAGCGGTTGTGTGATTGTTTGACGCAGGACATGTTGTCCTGTCCCCCACGCACTGTGGAACGTTAGCTGAACAGCTAGCCAGCTAACGCTGTTGCTAAGCTATTTGCATGACAACAGCGAAAACTAATATTAGCCGTCATTAGCCACCACAGGCTAGCTTGTATTGTTGTAGCAGACACTTGTTTATTTGCTGGTTGTTTGTGTATTAGACCTATACAGCTATCCACTGTTGTTTGTTTTACTTTAGGTTACTAAGCATTTCCCAGGATGGTATCTTACCTTAAGATTCCCAATGTAGCTGAACATGAACGTTGGCTCACATTTGCCAGATGTTGGAAGCTAGGAAGGAGGCTTGCATGGCAACTGTATGGATGCTTCCTTAAATAGTACTAGAGAGGGAGGGAGGGAGGGATGCTGATGTTCCTTGTGTTGCCATCTAGCCCTGATACAGGACCATCTGGTTGTGTAGGTGGGTATACTTTGCGAGAGACAACAACCTACTCCGACTGTATATGATCAGAGGGCCCTGTATCATGGCAGGTATCCACAGGAGGAGAGACAGCAACCAAAGTGGCTCTCAAACTTGTTAATGTTAAGGAAGGACCCCCTCTTGAAAAGGTTTTGTGCCAGGGAGAGAGCATTTTTTGTTGTTAATTGAGATTTAGTGCAGAGTTATACCACTGTCTGCACTGTAAGTAGGGCGATAACAGTGAGTGGAGCGAGTGAAACCTATCAATCTTATATATTCTTTCATTGGGCTAACTTCTAGCTGTTTAATAACAGTGAAATGAAACTGTTCATTGAGGGGAACCCCCTCAAGGACCCCTGGGGGTCCTCGGACCCCACCTTGAAAACCAAACAACTAAAGGGTATCTGAGATGGTTGCCATCCTGCTTGTCATGATATCTTCGCCACTAACCTGTCAATTGGTCCTTATCCTCTTTGCTGACTGGAACCTTTAGACTTCACCATTCAATGAATTATGAACGAAGAGAGGAAACGAGGTCGAAAAGAATCCAAGGGGGTACAGTAACTCTTTACACAGGATGTCTGGTGCATGAAACGTAAACCTCTGTCATCATGACCAGTGACGGGAGCATTACATCGCTGTGTATTTCTCAGTGACTATGTTACAGTGGAGTTCCAGTGTTGTCAAAACTTGGCAGTGATGAATTCACCTCATACATCATCAGTGCTTCTGTTAAACATGTGACTTTATGATGCATGATCACTGGCTTGACATTTGAGATAATCCATTGCTTTCGTGGCTTATCTTTCATACTTTTATAATGTGATTGTGTGCGTTCAAGTCGCATCCATAAATTTGTTTTTTGCAGAAGTCCCCCTGTGATGGTGCCATTCAAATATGGCCCTTTGCATTGTAAATGGCGAAGTGCGAGGAGCGATACTTCAGAGATATTATGTAACGCACAGTGCGCTCTTATGTTGAGGGCCTCTGCTGCTTTCACAGTTGTTTGTTTTCTGTTAAGGGCAAATGGCCATGCATTGTTTCATCTGTTTTTATTTTTTAACGGTGTCCAGTAACCGTTTTTAAACAGTTTGTCTTGTGTCTTCTCAGTTCAGAGCAGCATGCCTTTTGAGTGACGCCGTGGCGATGGAAGGGAAAGGCCCGTACCGCATATATGACCCAGGCGGGAGTGAGGCGAAGGCCAGAGAAGAGGCCGGCGGGGGAAGCAGCTATCGACAGCTACTGGAGGAGAACGGCATCCTAAGGGAACGGATGAAGGGACTAAAGAGCTTAGGTAGGTGCCTAAAAACAGCATGGTTAAATCATGGGCTGTGGACTGAGGGCAAGTGCCAGCTGCTCACTGACATTGACAAGTTGTACACATGGCAGCCATTTTGCTCTTACCTCACACTCGGGGTAGGTGGAGTTTGTATATGGTCAATAGTGTTGACACTAGCGAGCTCTGAAATTCTTGTCAGTACAGAAGTCGTCTTGTAGATTCATGGAACTGCATTTAAAATGGTTCTGTGAACTTTGAGTGGCTGCCACTCAAATGCACAATTTTTTAATTCTTGGCCAATGGAGCTGCATCATGCACAGGGGAAGGGATGCCATTGTCTTGTGCCACAAAAGGAGGAATGCACTGACACCTGATTCCGTTTACCGATATCGTGCTGCTGTGATGTCGCCATGTCAGGGGAGCCTCCCTCAAGTGAATGTTCTTAGAACGTCTGATGGCTCCTTTCCTTTCATGAGTCACCCAAAAGATACCAAGTTACAAACACAGCTAAGTTCTGGTGAAGCTTGTTCTTCGCCACATCCTATTTGATGACTAATTATCGGACGACTGGTTAACCTGCTTACATTGTCTGGTCTCGGTGACGCAGGTCTACACTCTCAGGTTGAAATTAATTATTAAAATAGGTTAAGTGATGAGATCAATGTGTGCTCACTGATGCTCAGATGTGTTGTGTATAGGAGACCTGCTGGAGGAGTCCCAGTCCGAGGCCTCAAAGCTTCGTCAGAGAGTAGAAGAGCTGGTGAGAGACAACGAGGCCCTCAAGTCGTCCAGTTTTGCTGCCAGCATGTGTATGGGCGTTCACACCGAGTCCCAGGGGACGTGTCACACCTTCACTGGTAAAGATAACTTTTAGCTTGGCAAGCCACCGACGCCCATATTGCACATTGCAGCCATGTTGCTCCAATATAACTTGCTTCTCTATGGATACACAAGGTTAATATTAACTCTGGATCTTCCCAGGCCAGGGTAAGCCTCATGGAAATCCCAGTGCAGACCAGAAAGAAGAGCAGCCGTGCTCTTCGGGGAAGGCTCTCCAATCGGAAAAGCCCAATGTGAGTTATGTTAAGAAGAGTACAAGTGACACAGGGTTGCTGTCAGTTAAATGTTCAGAGCTTTGTTTGTGTTTTTCTTTTTTTTTAACGAGTGAACAAACAGGTTTGTGAAGACTGTATGGTAATGATGAGTAACATCAGGTGTTCCTTTGGATGTTTGTCTCTGCGGGTAATGGTATTGGGAGGCTCCGTCTGTGGTAAGCCGAAACACACGTGTGTTTGTCCTCAGATGCTCACCGTTGCTATGTTTTGAACTTGAGGCACCGCTTGTCTTCTTGAGTAGTTTTTGTGTTCCCCAGGAATGTGACTCTTTTTCCCTTTTCTCCATGTTCTTTCATTAACTTCTTCAGGAAGCCTTAACAGAGTTTGAGGTTGTTAATATGGAAGAGAAGACATCAGATGCTCTTACTGTAAGTACTAAAATATCCGCAGTCATGGTCAATTATCATGGTTCTCTGAATAGTCTTAGTGCTTTAAAAATATATATTCTTATAGTTTAACATTATTTCCATTGCATTTTATGAAATAAACATTTTAGTTCTGCTAGAAGTCATATTTAGATTTATCACAATGCTTTGATTGTAGTAGGTAGGGCTGGGTGATATGGACAAAATCAAATATCCCAATATTTTTTACCAAATACATCAACATCGATATTTTGACAATAATATGATTTTCAAATGTTTTGAATAGGAAAAATAGGAGATCTACAAGACCACAACGTTTCAATGCGATGTGTCATGTGTTTTTGACATTTGTTAAGATAAAATGGGGCTTAATTGAAACAGGAAAAGACACTAATGCCGTATCAAGTTGGTACGATATCCAAAATCCCAGACGATATCTAGTCTCATATCATAAAATTGATATTATATTGATCTATTCACCCAGCTCTACTAAAAATACAGTTGCTCCATGTATTTCTGAAAACCAAATAAAATAATCAACACATTAATCGATTTTTAAAATAGTTGTTAGTTACAGCCCTAAATATATAATATAATATGGAATCCATCCATCTTTGTCCACTCATCCGAGGAATATCTAAATTCATCTTATGCCCTGTGCAATTAGTTATGCTGTATCAGGAACTCATCCTTTGGGTGGTGACTCAATGCTGTTAGCTCCAGCCTGAGTCAGCCAAGGGAAAGTCCAGAATTATTACTGACCAGAATTACTCCAATGATTCACACACAGCATCCCAGTCAATGCCTTAACAAGACACGGTTGTTGTGAGAATGTAGTTTTCTTCTTGTCACATGGTTGCCCAGACAGTTGCATGTCTTTAAACTCTAGACACAATTCCAAGAATATACTCAACAAAATGAAACGATTACATCCTTTATTCTGCTTGATTGTCTTGTCTGTGTTGTGGCTACATTTTTGTGTATCTTTCATCAGTGTGATGGAAAATACTCTCGTAATTAAAGTCCCATCGATAATGATAATCCTCTCCTTGTTGAGACCCCCATTGACGGCTCAAATGATGAGTAATGGTGCTGTAATGTGTACTTGACCCCGGTGAGTCAGCAGGAAGAGAGAGAGCTGACCCTTTGTGACTGTGCTTCTCCAGACAGGAGCAGCAGCCACGGTTACGGGAGCCGGAGTGATCCCTTTGCTCATCCCGCAGGAGAACATGGAGCTGGCCAGCCAACTCCAGAGACTGGAGAGCTCCTTCAGCATCTTCGCGGAGGAGTCCAACCCCAACCAGCTCCTAGCCCACCTCGGCCGCATGGCCGTGGAGTTTCACCATCTGTCCTCCAAGGTCCAGAAGAACGAACAGAGAACGTCCCTGCTGCAGGTGACCAGCCAGCAGATCGATTACCCTTAAGCCTGATTTATACTCAATGCTGTACGGCAGTGTCGCGTGCAAAAAAAAGATCTACAATCTCACAATGAATCTTATCCACGATGTGTTTGTTGTGAGCTTGTAGATCGGCATTATGAACATAAACCACACATAGCCTTCATAGTGGCTGGGGGGGGGTGGGCATACTCCTGCCAGTGCCCTTGACCAAGGCACTGACCTTCACAGCTGGAGCTGGTCTCCCGGCGCTGCTCAGTGGCTGCCCACTGCGCCTAATAGTCACTAGTCGGGATGGGTCACATGCAGAGGACAGATTCCGGGCATGTACAAATGCGTACGTACGGCAAATAAATGGAACAAACGTAGAAGGACATAGGTTAACCCATTAAGACCTGAGGCCGATTAAAACATTTTTTTCCTAAATCCTAACGCTTAAAAAAATACATATATTCAAAGACTTGCACAAATTTTCAAAAATAGCAGATCTACAAGCTCATAGTGCGGCACTCGGTGCAGCGCTATGAGCTTGTATATCTGCTGTTTTTGAATGGCCAAAGTAATCGTAAAATGACACACAGATGCGTTCCCGGTCTGAATGGGTTAAGGCAGAAGATGAAGAATAAGTCATGACAGAATCCCAACAACACAGCCTTTTTTTCAACATGACTGTGGCTGGGAGCACTTTTCGCTTCATCAATAAATGTCAATAACTCTGTGGAATCAAAGTAACATAATTCTTATTTTGACTTTTATCTAAGTCATTTGATATTGAGTATCTGCCAATACGATGCCTCATCTGACATTCTCTTAGATAATAAAGCTACACAGTGGATTAAGTAGTTTACAGAAAATTGTTAAACCACAGATAAGATATGATTGACACCTCTCTACAATTTACAATTTAGGCATTAATAGATATAAATACTACTAGGTAAACATTAAAACTAGCATTCAGTCTGAACAACATGCTATCTTAAAAAACTATTCTTGGCATTTGTGAACATATAAGTAACGAATACTATTAGCTCAAGAGTATAACTACTAGTATCTATCCAAAACAGGCTGTGCTTTAAGTGGCGAGATCAAAAGAGAAAGAAACATCACATTGAAAGGAGAGCTGTCCAAGCACATGCATGGCTGTGATACTGTAGCCTCTGTCTAATTATGTCTCATGTCCAAAACACAAACGCAAACTAATATTCACATTATCAGTAGGCTATTATTAAAGCATCTCCCCCTTTCTATCTATCCCAAAAAAGTGCAGCAAGTGGACAGACATCGGATATGTGTCACTTATTTGCTTGCTAGTTCTAATGCTGCCCAAAAATATCTGACAGGTTGTATGCTTGTAGATCAGATATTTTTGGGCAGCATAAGCAGGGGGGGGGGGCAACTAAGTGAAAGTGAAACTTAAGTGCTGCTCATATGGATAGAGTGAGGTAAAGAACACACTCCATTTGTTTCCATAACAGAATGTCTACAGGCAAGACAGAAAGTGGTAAACAAACCTCAAAGTGCCTTTCATGCATGCATGCACAATGTGCCCCCGATGGTGACATTTCAACCTATAGCATTTGATAGAGGGATAATCAAATACACCGAATTAACATATACACTTTGCAGATTATAGAGAACTTTGAATTGTACAGTAGCAATCACTTGAGAATTGGCCGAGCTATGGATTAATTAAACTGCCGGTGTCCAACACTCTGCAGCCACCTTCAGGCGCCTCATTTGAAGCCTAAAACCAAACAAATCGTCTTAGCGCCATGTGGTAAGTCTCTAAGTCTATGGGCAAAATCGCATATTCCACATTGAGTGTTCCGTGCTCGTGCTATAACTTAGCATATAGAGACACCACCTCGCCCAAAATAGTGGCCTTAGACTGCTTTAATTTTAGAACACTAAATCAATTAAGCTTTGCCGATACAATGGTAGACCTCACTTCCTTGTGAAGTCCCCCTTCACAGGTCGAATTTGAATTCAAATTAAATTATAATAAGTTGTATATCAGGAGTGTTGTCACGATTTATCAAATTTTCGGAATGGTTTGTACTCCAAGCCTCAAACATTACTCTTATCTCTACTGATTCAAGACTGATCATAAACCTCCAAAATGTCTGCAATGCATCATTGCTGTTTTAACCCATTTAGACCTGAGGCCGATTCAACAAACGTTTTCTGAAAAACAAAACAAAACAATATTTATTCAAAAATTACAACAAATGTATGTTGCCATATACTGTACATAGCAACAGGAACCCCAAAACGGGTTCCCGTCCTGAATGGTATAGTTACAAAAAGGGGTTCACGCCCAAAATGGGTTAACTCAGACTGGCTACATTTTAATTTCAATATGACCTTTGTGATTGTGAGACAGATTAAAGAAACAGCAGTACAACATGTACTACACTACATCTGCATCCATACTTGACACTTTAATGGAAACTCTTTGGTGCCGAGACATAATTCTGATTTAAAAAAACTCCATCCGTCTGTGCATTCAGGGGCCCCATGCAGCCATTACCCATGGAGCCTTGAGTCCATATTGATTGCTGTATTTTCATTATGCAAAAGTTGCTAGTGTGCTTTTACAGTGACAGTAAACTCGCAGCATCATCATTATCATCATCATCTTTTCTGTATTAGCCAGTCTGATCCAGTCTAGAGCCCGCCTACTGTATCCAGTAATACACAAATACACACCGTTTCCGTTTAATTTGTCTAGTTAGTGGCACAGCAAAGATAGTAAAAGGTCAAGGGGTGTTCAGGTGTTCAGTTCTAAAACATAATATAGAAATGGACTCACCTTTAGTCCTTACAGGAAAACTGCTTGCTCAGCTCATCTTAGAGACGAGGGCTTTTAACAGCAGGAAAGGCTTTATTTTTCCTTAGTTTGTATATAAGCTAACAAAAAAAGCTTTATTAATTTTACAATCTAATATTCAAATTATATATTTTTACTACCCTACAAAATGTACATTGAGAAGTGTGAACAAGACAAACAGAGGCCACAATTCGGATAGAAAATGGACCGGTCTGGAGGCACTAATGTTTTCCCCACAACTTGGGGAAAGTAGTATATGGAGAAAAAGTCACATACTCAACATATTGAACACCAAACTGTAAATGAAGAATCGTCTCGTCCTTGGTTCAGGAAGAAATGTGTTTATACTTCTCTAAATTATATATCCTTCCTGTCTAATGTACTGTATATTAGCTTCACAGCGATGACAAGACTATTCATGTTTATCATTTTAGACGCTGTGTGAACAGCTCAGACAGGAGAACAATGAGCTTCGCAAGAAAATGGAAGAAGATCATCAGTTCAGGAATCGAGACTTGGAACAGCTGAGGTGACTTGATATTATTGTTATTCGTATCACTCAACAAGGGACACATTTGTTGGGCTAGTTTCTGTTTTACCTTTGGACACAGTTGACTTCATCAATGACAGTTGGCCTTACTTTCACTTTTGGTGTTCCAGTCCTTTCTCGTATAGTTATCACACCTTGGGGGGTGCTTAGGGTCTTCCCAGAGGACTTTGCTGTTCAGCGTCTTTGCATGGAGCCTTTGTTGACTTAAGGTTTCTGTTTTCTGACTGTTCCAGGCAAGAGAACCACAAACTTAAGGAGCTGGTCACAGGATCGACACCACCGGCGGACACTGCTCCTCCAGAGGCCCGGGAGGAGCCGGTGAAAGATGAAACCGCCAGCGTAAGAGCCAAGATGGAGGTCAGCACACCGCAGAAGGTAAACATTATCTCTGAGGATGTTCCTGTCATGTTGATTCTGTAATTCCTTCACTTTGTAACATTGGCTTTGAAACATACCAGTACTATTTCAGTAAAAAAAAAAGAGACCATTACTATTAAGGTTATTATAGGAATCAAAATACCATCATCAATAAATATAATAGATAAAGCTCTATTGCCGAATAAGCGGACCCTCGGCGATAGAGCCTTCAGTGTGGCAGCCCCTGACCTCTGGAACTCTCTCCCCATGGAGATACGCCAGACGCCAACACTGGACTCTTTCAAGTCTGCACTGAAGAGACCCTTGGCCCTCAGGCTTTTGGCAAATAGTTTGTTTATTTTTTGTATCGTAAAGCATCCTTGAGTTTCTGAAAAGCGCTATATAAATTCAAGTTATTATTACTACTACACTTTGTGACTGAAGCATCCCAATTTGATATCGGCGGTAATGCAGTGATGTCAGCAGTGGCATTGTAGTGGTGTGGCTTCTTCGGGGATTTAGGAATGTTTCATGTATCCCCCCTTCAGAGCGTGAAAGCTGCAGACAAAACCCAGACGAAACCTTGTGATCAGGAGGTGTATGAAAAGAAGATCAAGCTTTTGGAGAAGCAGAGAAAGGATGTGAGTGTCTTTCCTTCACCGTCTGTCCTCTTTTGCCATATGAGGGAAAATCTGTGTGTAATTAGTTTCCTGTATGTATGCTGTCATTACTTTCATTGTCAATGACCTCTTGTACTTTAGGTACTGGAGGTGAACAAGCAGTGGGACATACAGTGGAATTCCATGAAGTCGCAGTTTGAACAGAAGGTACAGAATGTTTCCTAAAACTGAAATAAAATCCAGCCCATCCAGTTTACTATTCTTAGATCAGGTACAACAAAAGTGTTTTCTTTTGAAATGTAAACTTCCCTTCTAAAATATTGAGTGTTTTTATTTTTCCAGATGTTTAAGGACCATATACAGTCAGTACACGTTACTGTTGTATTCACAGATTCAGCCATATATTGTACATAAACACAGATCATTTTGTTAATGTTTTTGCGCATGTCTACATTTTCTCAAGTCATTAAAACCGTACCAAACTTGGGTCCGCACTTTTAAATCTATTAAATCATAATTACAATGTAACTTTGACCAGAAAATAGCGGCACAGTAAAACGTGGTGGTTGAGTATCAAATACCATACTGAAATTAATGGAATCCAGTGGCTTCCTTGTAAATCAGACCATATTACAACATGCTTTGAAAAATGACTAAGACTCATGGTATCCTGACATTGCTGCTGACCAAGGGCAAACATGGCAAACCACCGCTATGGTCCTTTTAACCACTTAAGCCCTATATATTTTTGGTTGTGTGAGCTTGTAATGACGCGACGTGATGTGTAATCGCCTATAATGACATGACCAAAATATTGACACAAAGTTGAAATTACTTAAGTCTGGTCAACTCAGTCTGGTACAAGTCATTTACCCCCCCCCCCCAGGTTTTGGTTTCCTCATTCTTTGCCTTGTTTGCTTGAAATGTTCTTTAGTCATTACATAACAGCATATTCAAATTGCAAGCACTCTGCCCCCACAACTTGCCGAAGATGGTTTTTCATTTGAAATGGACACTCATAAAGTTCATTACAATGTTCATCTATGAATAGTGGCCTTTTGCAATTCCACAAACATTACTTTATGTATCCCGTCAAAATGTTACCTTTTTTTCTTTCTCCCATAAGCTTTTATTTGGTCACTCAGGTTCATTGCTGTATAGAGGAGACCGTGCTCTATACTGCATCAGTTAACTTGTGTTCAAACTAAGTAACATGTACCTATTCCATAACTGTTTTCCATTGTACTAATTTCAGCCCCCTGCATCTGACTCTTGTTCTTGAAGGGCTTGACGGCTTAAATTGTCATGTTTGTAATCATGCTAGTAAGGTCAAACACCTTCTAAGGAATTTGATGTTAGCCATGATGTTTCTGTTGCTGGTAACTTTAATGTGGTTGCCCTGTGACTGTTGTGAATTAATTCGCTTGAGTTTGCCATATTAATAACCTGTCAGTTTCTTGGTTCATATAATATCAGAACTCAAACCACCCAAAATATTGATTTGAAACTAAAACAGATTATAATAATGCTAGAAGTTATTTTGGGTTACAGTCGTTTATGTTTTCCATCATTGAAATAACGTTGGACACAATTTGACGATTTGTGCACGGCTTCAACAAATTAAATGTGTTAAAGTAACAGAGGCCTCCATCTGTTATGTTTGTGTTAACTGGAGCAGCTGTGTGTCACTTGTGCGTCCTGCAGTGCCATACTCTCTGAGCACGCTCACCACAAGGCTAGTTGCATCTCACTTGAAAATTCCCCTCACCTCTCTGGTACCCACTGACTTCCTGCTGTGGTGCAATCAAGAGGGCAGCAGAAGCGCACGCAAACACGTGCACGCGTTCTCACAAGCTCACACATTCAGACTCGGGACGCCCACACACAACCTGGCGGCACACATTCACACGTTTTGACGGGGACACCATGCAACATTTGGTTTAACCCGCATACCACTTGATATATCCATTTGCGTCATTAGGCCATGTCTTGTTTTATTTTTTGCAGTCGAGGAGGGGTATGTTGCTGCAGCATATTGCATCATACTGCTATCTCGGAATTCAGAGATGTTCAAAGCTGTATAACATGAGCACATTACATTCAATTCAACCAGGAAATTAGAAATATGCATATCAGCCAAATATATAAAAAAAAATACCTTCATCAGTGTCTCCATGTTTGTGAGAATTTAGAGTTTACAGTCGTCACTGTTGGACATTGGTGAGTGCCCTCCTCAAGTAAATGACCTATATGCCCCCTCAGATCACTGACCTAAGACAGCGCCTGGCTGAGTCCCAGAAGGCTGTGACAGAGTTGGAGGCAGAGCGAGAACAGCGGCAGCGAGACTACGACAAGAAACTGCTGTTAGCGAAGTCCAAGATCGAAAATGTACAGGTACGAATACACAGGTTGTCTGCAGGTCCCCTGAAAGAAATGTCTTGCAGTATCTAATACAGTTAAATATCTCTGCTGTTCGGCCGGAACCAGCTAAATCCAAAATGGTAATTGTTCAGGAAATGAAAAACAAAATATCAATTTTTCAGAAAATGAAGAAAACCTTATATTTTTAAAACAAAGCAATACTGCCTCATCAAACTTGGTATTGTGACTTTATATATTATCAGATACTTGCATGTGTCAGTATATTATCACCACTTTACCCAAATCCAGTGCAAGTGGAGTTAGGAGGTTTTGTCCATCATTGATAAGAACAACTGGCAATGGATCTCAAAGCTCACAACACATCACAACACATTGTGAGCTTGGAGATCAGCTATTTATGGTGAGCGCCATCCTCATATACTATAGATCAAGCTGAATTCTGTACTTAAACAACTTTTATTTTAACATGCATTGTAAACAACCATGGATCTAACTGTTACCACTGTTGTTCTTCTACAGTTGAGTGCAACAAACAATTCTGCCTCAATACTCAATCATGTATTTAACAAAAGCGATCATGGCACACCAACAATAAATAAATGGCATATAAATACAAAATACATTTATGAAAAATAGAATCTGTCAAATCTGTAGCCTACTGCACTAACAATAACAACCACAGTTGAATTTACCTATCATATACCTATCAACATTTTATTATCACACTGTTGTGTGTTGTGTGTTGCGTGTGTGTGGTGGGTGTTTCTTAGTGCTTCAGATTGTCATAAAAGCTGTGAAAGTATTTTGGCATGATCTCCTTGAGCTCTTGGAGATGTTTGAAACAAACTCCTGCACACACTCATTCTCTGTCCATTAACATTTAAAAAGAAAACGCGAGCAGATGACCTTTGTGAAGACACCCTTCTCCTCTTTACTGGGGTGACATCTATCAAACCTTGCACATACATTCTCTTCTCTTCCCAGTTTATGTTCTCCCAAAAGCATTGAAAAATCTTCTCCCTGTCTGCCTCATACAGAGCAGAGCTTCTCGAGAGCCTGAGAGGAGGGGGGAGTTGTTTGTTTTTGACGGACAGTTTGAGGGTCCAATGGAGTTAGGAGTTTTCGTCAGAGGCGCTTTTTAATACTTTTCATATGTTATTATTAAAAAAAAAATTACAAAGATGTAGAGGGGGTTCAAAAGCGTTGATTTATGAAAAAACGACGATATATTTTTAGTGTACATCTTAAATTCGGTCTTTTAGTACTGTAGACTGTAGGCCTACTAGAGAATTTCACTGGTGAAATTGGTCTTATGCATTTTTTCTTCATTAAAATGCATTAAATTAAAGGTAAACATCACCGGTTTTCAACCTAAATCCCATTGTTCTGATGTGAAGGGATCATTAATAATAGTGGCAACAACAAACAAACTTTGTCTTCTGTGTAAAATGTTGTCTTCTGTGTAAAATGTTGACATTGTGAAATTATGCATTTCACGACCATATAAAAGCACCAACATTTTGTCGAGAAATACACAGAAGACGTAGGGTATTTTTTGCCACTATATTGATTTCCTCACATCAGAACAGTGGCCCAGTTCCAATCTCCCCACTAAACCCTCGAGCCCTGAATCCCACATGGGCTTGAGGGTGAGAGGCTGCAAGGGCTCCAAATGGTATAAAAGGAATGAAACACTTTGAAGATAAGTCCTTCATACATTTTACACTTTACAAACTCTTACTCTTTATTTACAGCCAGTGCTTTAAAGTCTGTGATTGTTTATTGGGGTTTGTATATTATTCATTTTAATTTGCATTCCATATTCTGTATACCTCTGCTGTCGGGCAGAAACCAGCTATGTCCAAAATATTAACTTTTCAGGAAATGAAAACTCAAAGGGTGTTCAATGGCACTGATTTATTAATAACAATAAAAAGGTTGAAAAATGGAGATAGCTGGTTTTGCCCAACAGCGACGATAAATATTTACTTTGCTTATTTCTTATCTTGTGTCCCTTATTTTCACTAATTTACAGTATCTACTCCATTCCGTCTCTAGTTGAGAACGATGAGAGAGCACTAGGCTACTGTTTGTTGACATTCTAAGCATGGCCAATTTGCATACTTTGGATAATTGATGTTTGGATGATTCCCCTGGTATCCCCATATTTAACGTTACAACGTTATGATTCAGGCAAAGTTTCATCGATACTGACTTGTGGAAAGGGTCGATAAAGGGCTCTGCCAGAGCCCTCACCGACTTGACGATTTCAAATGGGACAGCCCTCACAGACTTCTCATAAGTATTTTAAATGTAACTGTGCTGGTTTACATTTTTTGCCTAATAAAATATTCAATCAATCAATCAATCATGAACATGCGACTAAGGCCCCGTTTCGACGAGAGAAAGCGGCAAAATAAAATCTCAGATGTGCCGTCCGTTTGACAACAACAGCGTAATCAGGGGTTGAAAGCGCAACAAAGTGAAAACCCCTTCCAGAGCGGAAATCTTTGAAAACGCTCCGCCTCGCGTCTCCATGTAAACGGGCAACACGGGTGAATCCGCTAAACGTGTGATGTCATGGCTCACCCGCGAGCTATTACATTGGTGCAGAGCCGTAGAACCAAGCTGCATTGGTGAATGTAAACAAACGGCTGTGACAGGAAGTAGAACGGAAGTGGTTCTACACATGCAAGACTCGTCTATCTGGCAGTGCGCCACCGCCACCTAGCCACCTGGCATGCACACTACAGCGTCCGTTTAAACCATAGGTCTAAACGCAGAATAAAAAGTGAGAACGCAACAGGACTTTGCCGTTTTCTCTAGAGACCGTTGTCGCCTGTGTCAGTGAGTCTGTAAGGGGGGACAATATGAACTGGGCCAATGTGATATAGGTTGAAAATAAGTGACGTTTCCCTTTGAGCTGAAATGTGCAGCCACCCTAATACAGGGCACCAACACAAATTCCTGTCAATGCACTGTATAAGCATATTAAATAGAAACGTTTTTTTATTTATCATTATGACTTAATTCTAACGAACTGAAGCCGAACTGAAGTCTGTCCTGGACAGGAGTCTCCGGACATACAAACAGATGATGACTTCGTTCTAACATTGAAGAAATTGCTACCCACAAACATCGATGGAGTAGAATTACAATACTGTGTAGAATTGTAGATTCTGTTCTGGAGGGATTTTTTTCTCGACTTGTGTGAAAGCACAGCAGCACATGTGCTTAAGCGGTGCTTCCCAATAAATCAAAGCTCTATCGCTTTTGATTTCAGCAGTCTCTATGCCTACCTGATATCAGGTTTTCAAAACATCACTTGCACAGCAGTTTCTTTGCGCACATTAGC
Organism: Gymnoscopelus braueri; assembly: GCF_963280865.1. Classification (NCBI taxonomy): domain Eukaryota; kingdom Metazoa; phylum Chordata; class Actinopteri; order Myctophiformes; family Myctophidae; genus Gymnoscopelus; species Gymnoscopelus braueri. The sequence continues at coordinate 11,051,460 of NC_137622.1, read as the reverse complement.
ACAATGGTTCTCAAAGGACAAGGTCAAGGACCCCCAAATTAATGTATGTATTTGGCCATGGACCACCATCTGAAAATAATGTTTTTGTGCAAGGGATCCCCATACAAGATCGGTTTGAAGTGAATGAAATGATTTTGCTATATTAACACATTTTGCTGGGGACCCCCTGGAACCCTCTCAAGGACCCCTGTTGGTTCCCGGACCCCATATTGAGAACCACTGCATTTGCACTCATGTATCCACGACACGAAGCAACGCGGACAACACAATAGTACCACAGATGGAAGGGACTTGCCAATGCAGATAGCTGCCTTATTGTTGAAGGACCTAAAATCTGTCACTCAATTACAGTCATTTATCAAAACAAAGTAATACAGATCAAGAAACATGACACCTGAGAGATGTTATCTAAGGTATTTTAACTTGTGTGTGTGTTCTCAGGGGGAGAAAGAGTGTCTGAACTCTGAAACTGCTGAGCTGAAACAGAAAGTTCGCTACTTGCAGGACCAGCTGCTCCCCCTCAGCAAGCAGAGGGAATACCAGGAGAAGGAGATCCAACGTCTCAACAGGGTGAGACGTTCTGTGTGTGTGTGTGTGTGTGTGTGTGTGTGTGTGTGTAGATCCCATGTACATTTGTGCGTGCATGAATAAATTCCTGTGCAAATGCTTATGCATGCAAGCGTGCCATGTTGTGTATACGTGTGTGTGTAGATCTCCCATGTACATTTGTGCACGTACATGCATGAATGCATTTCTGTACGCATGTGTGTGTGCAAGAACTCATTTCTGTCCGTACACTTGTGTGTTCATGCATGCGCAGTTGCTTGTGCAAATGAGAGACAAAAACAGAATGAAATGGAGACGACTCCTATGTGTCTTCTCTTGTTTCCCTCTCCGCCAGGCTTTAGAGGAGGCCCTGAACCTGCACTCCACCTCCACCACCTCCCAGCAGCCACCTGGACAGGGGGATGCAGCCAGCAACCTAAGAAAGCAGGAACTGCTCACCCAAATAGCTGTGCTAAAAGAACAGGTTGGCCATGAACACACACACACACACACACACACACACACACACACACACACACACACACACACACACACACACACACACACACACACACACACACACACACACACACACACACACACACACACACACACACACACTCTCTCAATATATCAGCCAATATTTCAGAAATCAGTATCTGCAATTATGCAGCTCTTTATGATTTGAAGGATTTCAAAATCCTTTTAGAACTTAAAGTAATACTAGGTAACGTTTTCAACAAAACTAAAGTTAAATTGTATATCTTTTGCGAGTGGCAAAAGTTTCACAACACCCACTCCGTGAATTTCACCCCCGGAAGCCTTTTATTTATATATTTTCTATTGAACGTGTACGGGGGGACTTTCCCGGGAAAATGACGTTCCTGGCCAACGTCATGACGTCGTGGCCGACGTCCTCAGGAACTACCGCAACGGTTTCCTGTTTGGCCAGGAACTACCGCGGTAATAGCAAAAAGGAACCTCACGCTGATTTTAAGATAATGTAGGATTGGAAGATCGAAAAAGAACAGAAAAAGAAAGCACAGCTCATGGTAACTAATGCTCCACTGGCTAAGAGAAACGATCCGTAGATAGTATAAAACAATTAAAAGATCGCTTTTTGAAACGCTTCCGGCTTCCGGTGAAAACGAATGGAATTCTGGGTAATCGAGGACTAGGGAAATTGTATGCAGTGACGGTAGTGACCAGCAGAGGTTGCTAAAGATCGTTATTTGTGATTCTGCATTGTACAACTTAAAAGTTAGGGTAAGTGATTTGCTTTTGTTAAAATAAGTGTTAAATAGCTCTATATTCTGATAGTACTCATTGCTATAGAGTGTTTGTTCAGTAACAGGAGTCTCCTTGTCTCTCCACCTCTAAACAGAAAATGCATTTTCGTTTCATTTCCAATTTTAGCCAACCAGGACAGAGAACTCAATCAGGATACAGATTAAACAAGTGAAATTGGAAGTGATGACACTAAGAAATGAGCAGACAAAATTGGAACTGGAACACTATACAAATGAAGCTTAAAAATGGGTACTTTCTCCTGATTGGCTGAGATTTTGACACCTACCGGAAAATGTATTTTCTGTTTATTAAAGAGCTGGAGAGACAGGGAGACATCTGTTACTGAAAAAAACACTCTATACATGTAGCAATGATTACTATCAGAATATAGTGTTTTAACCTTTTAACAAAATACTTTTTGTTTTAACCAAAGTTCAGTTTATGTGTCTATCTACTTGTTTGCTTGTTCTTCAAATATCAGTACAAAATATTGGCAAGATGTGGTCTAGGACTCCCCAAACTCTGGATCCGCATTGGACCCAAAAATCTGGCGTTGCTTGGCCTCTCTCTCTCACACACACACACACACACACACACACACACACACACACACACACACACACACACACACACACACACACACACACACACACACACACACACTCTTCACTTCTTACAGTCCATGTACTGCTCTTCAGGTGAAGATCTTTGAAGAAGACTTCAGAAAAGAGAGAAGCGACAGGGAACGTATGAACGAGGAGAAGGAGGACTTGAGACGGCAAGTGGAGAGGCTGCAGGGTCAGATGACAAATCTGACCAATCAGGTATCTGTACTAGTAATTAGGCATTATCATCATTATCACTGCAGAGTCAATTCTGTCCATGTGTCGTAACTCTGCCGACAGCTGATGATTATAGTATATTATTACTATTATCATTTATTTGTTATGATTTTAAACAATGTAAGCATTGTTAGCTGGTCTTATTTTTCATACTTTTCAGCTTCATCAGGCACAGAACGAGTGTCAGAGGGAGCGCACGGAGAGATGTAAGCTGGAGAGATTGCAGATGCAGCATCACAAACAGGTACAAACAATAGCCTCCACCACAAGCATTCACAAAGAGTCAGTCTTCCAAATGATCTGCGATACCAACGCTTCTGAAACGTACATTCCTGTTAGGGACAAGCGTTTCATTGAAAGTTTGTCTTTTTGAGACCCGTGGATGGATGCAAATCCCAGTGCAGCGATGCCCCCTTGTGGCTGAAAGCTGTCAAGACACACGCAGACAGTACCAAGTGCACACTAGACCAGAGCGCTCGATACTCCATGACACGAGCCTCGCTCCCCTCAGGCTGTTTGTTGTCAGTGCTGGCACAGGGACAGAAAGTGGAAAGTTTACATCATTCCCTTTGTGGGAGGCGGTGCAGGCAGGCAGGGGGTTTAAAGTTCAGCAGAATCCCCATGCCGTGACTGAGGCAGCGTAGCGGCTGCGTTCTGACGGGGGTCACGTGTGTACTTGTGATCCCTCGTAGGGGCAGCAGCAGGAAAGACGTACCTCAGACCCCACGTCAGGCTCAGTGAACGGCCCGCTGAGCCCTCCATACTGTGGTCCGTTTGTGCAGGTGGGACCGCAGGGCCTGGAGGGCTGGCCTATACACTTCCCCCCTCGGATGCCCAACGCAGCAGCCGCAGCAGCAGCCGCCGCAGCAGCACCGCCTCCCGGACGAGACTTCCAGCCTGTTGCCCCGGTAAGAAACCCACCAAGGCTGGCCGTGTGAGGGAACAGAAAACCGCCCTCTGCCCCTTCAGGGTCGCAAGGAACATGCCAGTTGACATTTATGTACTGCAGCAGGACCACAAAGCCACCTGCCTGCTAATGAGCTTGGAAAAGTTTATATTTGGGACAGATGAGTCGGCTTAAAGTGATGTTGAACTTTTGGACGAACCTTGGGTTGTATAAGTAATGTATATATCCAAATAACAAACCTTATGCAACAGAGGTGTTGTGAAAGTGGTGACCTATATTTTTGTTGCACCAGTGAACTGCCATTCACTTTCCCCAAATTATGTACCGGGACTAATTTTATGGCATGACTCTGCAGGAAGGGCTCTGTGTGTGTGTGTCTGTGTGTTAGTCCGCTGCTAGTCCGCTGCTAATCTCACAAACTGCTTGACCGATATTTATAATAGAAGTCAAAGGGGCTCTGATCAGCTGAAACCTTGCCAAAATTTGTAGTCGTACATTATAGATGGGGTCATTATACTGACATCATAAATTACTAACATCTGGGCGCTCAGGTGGCGCAGTGGTGAAGTGCCTGCCCACCACCACTGAGGTTGTGGGTTCGAATGCACCGTGGTACGTCTGGTTTTGTCTAGCGTCTATATGAACACAATTGGCCTGTGTTCGCCACTGTTCGGGGGAGGCAAACTGGGCGTGGAGGGTGATATTTATTCATCACTGCACGTACTCCTACGGCCTAGAGTAAATGGAATCGCTACTTCTGGTTCCTTGATCACGAAGCACCGAAGCAGCAGATTAAGTTGAACAAAAACATTTGGACTTGCATATCCTGCCCAGATACAGGCGCTACACAACCCAAGGTTCTACTACCAAAGCTTCAACATGAGGTGTTGTGGAGTACTAGATGTGCTGAGGGAGGATGTTATGGTACTTTTCCATTGCATAGAATCAGCTCGGCTCTACTCTACTGTCCTCGGCTTACTCAGTTTTCCACTGCAGGTAGGACCCCCCCAATGTAGCTGGTCTTAACAGCGATGTTAACCCTCTGCATAGGAGTGGTAAACAAGGCTAAAGCTAATGCTAGCACAATGATCTCTATGTCTAGTTAATTTGTACAGTTCAACAAAAGCCATTACTGCTAACATTAAGGCAAGAAATAGGCCATGCAATTTCTCAGTATTGATTCATTTCACATTTCCAACAGTTTGTTAAGAGTTGAATGCCCTTGTCGAGTCTGAGAGCACAACAACACAAAAGAGACTGAGAATGAAATAAATGCAAGAAAATGTGTACTAATGAAAACACAGTCACCAAACCTAACTCCATAAACTAAACAAAAACAACTGTACAACAAAATTGGCAGTTCACCCCTACTGGTCCATGTTATATATTTACAAGTGCAATGGATTATTCAGAAAGGGGGAAAATTATTGCAGGATTTTAATTCTAATAACAAATTCCTATCTCACAAACAAAATGTAGACTAGAGTTTTAACACAGCTGGTATTTACACATGGGAGACATCCTCACAAAGAACAAAGAGAAGATGCAAAATTCAAAACAATAAATACAGCATTATTCGTGAGCTTTCACGGAGTCAGTCCATGGATGCGAGTCGTTCATGATGCTAGGGATGATTCTCCGACCAATCAGTAGTCGGCAGTGCCAGTGTTTACACATCACCTTTGGTATCGTGACAGCCTACTTAGACACTTCGACATCGGTACCAGCCAGGTACATTGACCTAATGGAAAAGCAGAAATAGCGGGTAGAGCCGGGGCGAGTTAAGCCGGTACCATGTAATAGAAAAGCGGCATTAGGTGATGATGTTGTTCTCTGTTCAGGGTTTTCCGTGGCAGTCGTCCTTCCCGCAGCCTAGAGGGGCCAGAGGCACAGGGGAGGGCTCCAGACCACCACCAGAGAATGCAGGTATAGTACAAGTACCAGCTGAATAAAATAAACATGCAATACAACATAAAACCAAAGATCTTTAGTTGATAGTAGTCAAAAGTAGATTATGTAATTGTCAGTTATTTTCTGTACGCTAACAGATCTTTATTCCCACCACTGTATTTTCAGATCAGTCCACAGCTACAGGATTTGGCAAAAGGGAGAGACAGAACATCGACCCTGGAAAGCACTAAACGAAGCATCGCCGCTTCCAAAGGGAGCGCGGGTAGTAGCATGAACCAGTTTGTTTGAGTTGAAAAAAAGGTGTGATTTTGAACTATAATTTTTCCTACTGAAACTGTAGATATCCTATTGTAATGTTGTTTATACACTTGCGTTTTATAAACCTATTTGTGAAACACTGTTTCGCTATTCTGAATATATATATACATGAAATATTATTTAGATTTTTTTAATCTATTTTTTTTTCCTTTTTATTTCTTTTTTCGAGACTCAATCTGCTTCATATGATTCTATGCAGGAAACTGAAGTCATTTGTTCAATAGGTTGGCAATGATCAAAATTGATTAGGTTTTTGTTTTCTTCTCAGACAATAATACCTATGTGATTGTTTCTCTGCAAAGGTGTAACAACTTTACACACTTGGTTTGTTACTTGTAGAGTTAACGGAAGCCATTCCCCAATATGACAAAGACTACATATAATCATTCCTACAATGAATGATTATATATAGGTACATTGACTCATAGGAATTGTAATGTGAATGTTAACTCATTTATGATAATTTCCTCAGTACCATTGATGTTATAGAACTGTCCCATTATGTGTAACTGTTCCAAAGTGATTGTTCAAATACTAAAATTTTGGGAAACAAATTTTGATGGTATCACAGCCAAAACAAAAAAAAGGAAAAAAGGAAGAAAAAAAATCAAAAAAACATGATTGTGATTATTGATAATTTATTTATAATCTACTGTTTTGATAGTTGCATTGACTAAGTGTAAATCATTGTCTTTAGTAATGCTGTTCTTTCTATGTTGTTAGTGTATTCCCAATATATTGTAGCTATTGAGATTGTATGTTTGTATCAGACACACAAAACAAAACGTACAGTACATACACATACAACCAAGTTTTAGTTTTAGTATCATTCATATATCAGCATCCGATGGACCTAATCTCATTGATTGCGACACTTTTGCTTTACCATAATTTATTCTGATTTGATCTCTCATTCCAATATGAACACCCGTCTTGCAGTATCCTACTTAATAATGAATAGTTGCCCTCAGCTTAGTCTCAACATTATCTAGCGGTTTGAGATCAGTTTTGAGCTACTTAGGCCCTATTTTATCTTTTTGAATATTTCAAATATAGCTGATCTACAAGCTTGATCTACAAAGACAAATTAACTGCTCATACCCGTTGGGTGAATTTAATAAGTTAAGTCAGAGGAATGATAGAAAAACAAGAGAGGAGGATCTCACATGGCCCATTTTCCCCCCCATTCCATTACTTCCGGCCAACGGCAAACCGGAAGACAAGAGTGGCCTAGAATTCATCCTCATCCTCTGTGGCAAAACCCCCCGAAAATTTGAGACTTTTTGCCTATAATGACATGCCCAAAATCGTGATGACAGGTTGAAAGTGGTTGCCATCCCTATTTTCTTTGCTAAAAGCGTGTTACAATAGGACACGTGAGCTTGTAGATCATCTGTTTTCACTGCGCGACACCATCTTACAATGAAGTAAGTTAGTAAGTAGGTCGAAGTGGCTTATCATTATCAGCCCAACGAGGGTGTCTATACCTTGTTTTAATGCGCTAGATCCCTGGGAGATGGATTGCTGAGGTGGAGCGCTACACCTACCGTCAGCTGCCAGTACCGCATGAAATAGATACCTATGCTACTCATCTGGTGAATTGCCAGTGCCCCGGGTCTAAGCCAGAACCATGTGGTCCATAGGCGAGTTCTCTACCGACTGAGCTACCTGTACATATATACCTGTTTATATTGACATGCCCAAAACTTGAAAGTGGTCGCCATCCCTATTTTCTTTGCTCACAGCGTTGTGATTTGACATGTGACAGGCTTGTAGATCAACATCATTGTGTGATTAAGTATAAAATAGGGCTTAAGTGGAATTAACTGCAGCATTTAGACCTGGACCCAGCAGGCATTGCAGTCTTCGTGTCTGTATAGGCTGGGTTGCATCAATGTACTGTATGTAGACTGTAAAACATTCCAGCTTTTTCCTGTGGGTCTTGATCTGTAACATTCATATCCTGTTTGAGGATGCTTTTCACCAGTATCCAGAGTGTCACAACAGCGCTGCCTCCCCTCAGAGATAAAACAAATCCTCTGCCAGGACGTCTGGCTTCGCTTACTAAACACCTCAATGACCAGCAACCCACACCTTGCCGACTGACCTGTGAACTGCTGTGATGCATCGTTAATAAAAGACCCACGCACGCACCCTCACACAAGAGCTTCACCCCTCTAGATAATGGCTGTGACTAATGTGACGGTAAACTCGCCATGTATCTCCTTTTTGAATCAACCCAATGTTTAGCTGAATATCCATCGAGTTTTCCCTAATGTGTGTATTTCAGACTTTGAGATGGAGGGGCCTCCAGATGTATGTAGATTAAATTAGAACACGCCTCCATATGAACCAACATGTTATCAACAGGGAACATATTCCTGCTTGGTGAGAGCTGAAATGAGACATTAGCTGAATTGCACTTTGAAAGGTATGCTGTAATTACTGGCAGTTGTATTTTCTTGGTTTGTAGCCTAGTTTTTTTTTCTAACTTTTTATTTTATTTTATTTTTTTGCTGTAGGAAAAGCACATTAAAGTGAGAATTTTTGTATTTGACTGGCTTAATAAATATATACTAAATGTCTGTTAGTTTCATGGTCTGGTTTTTCATGTCTTTCTGAAAACTCTAGAGACTACCTCACCCCCTAGCACCCCTTTCCTCACTATCACTTCTTACCTATTTTAGGATAGATACTAGTTATACTATGTAGATGTATATGTTGGTTACTTGTTCACATGTTATCTAGATATACTGTACATTGACCACAGATGTTAAGTATATTTAGATGGCATGTTGATTAGACAGATGCTAGGTTTGGTGTTTACTTTCTAGTTACTTTGTAGCACTAAATGACATTACCCTGTTGTTTGTTGACAAGAGTTCATGCCATTTACTCCGATCTTGTACTTTGCAAGTCGCTCTGAGTTCTGACATGCGTCTGCTTGTGTTGTCATTGCCCTTGTATTTGTACACAGCCCCAATGTTTCTGGGAAGAAGTTGGCACGCAACAGCATCTTGTTTCACATGATTTATTGAAAGTAGTTAACATCCAAGCTATTGTGGCTAACAGGTCCTGGGGTGTGGGAGACTGACGTGATGCTGAGATCGCATGGCAGCCTGAATGCACTCAATAGCTGGCATGGACCCCAGACTCCGAAGTAGGCACCACAGAATGACTGTTTTCAAGCCTCTTCTTCATTCAACACGTCAACTCCATGTACCAGGACCCGTTACACACTGGTAGGTGGTGGCTCTAAACATTTATGGTTAGTCAAATGCTTTATGTGTTGATACCTAAAATCTACACAATCATATTCTACTCTTAATTGAACAGAAAGGGGTTTTCAGAATCAGATGAATATGTTACAACTTTGCATCAGAAGGGATGTTTAAAATAAGCTTAAGACTTAAAGGAGTAGTTCACCCCAAAAAGTATTTATTTTCTATCAATTACACGCAGCATGAAGCCTTGATTTGGGGAGATTTTGTTTTTGTCGCATTCCTGAGCCAAACATTTGATGTCCGGCGGAGTCTCCTACCGGAAACATTAGCATCTTTCTGCCGGTCATCAAATTATTGGCTTAGGAATGCGACAAAAACAAAAAAATCTCCATGAATCCAAGGCTTCATGGGGTGTGTAATTGATAGAAAATAAGTAATTTTTTGGGTGAACTACTTTAAGCTTATTTTAAACCTCATCCATTTAAGTGTGGATTAATTGCCCTAATTAACAACCTGCTTAGCATTGAGTTGGAAGTATTTGCGAATGTCGGCCCGGACCTCAGACACATTGACCCGGGAAAACCACCTCATCACTGGCTTCCCGTCAGGCCCAACCAGGAACTTCTCAAAGTTCCACTTGATGTCATTAACCCTCAGAGGGTCCCAGAACAGCCTATTGGTGGGGTTTCCAAAGCTGTCTCCAACAGGTGGGCAGGAGTTCTGGAAGGCAAGATAAAAGATATGAATCACATAGCTCAACGCGTAACGGTGCCGAACATTTCCCAGTTAAAGTAGCATTTCACCCATTTTCAAGTTTGAAATCTTGTTTGAAATTACCATTGATGATATCATTAGAGTAAAGTTTTTTAACTGTCCACAGCCCACCTCGGGGATGCAGAGCAAGTAAACAAAAATGGTACCGAGCATTAGTGAGGACTAATTATAGATGAGGTTGCAAATGGTTGAAGTGCTCCTTTAAAACTAAAGCATCAGTTTCTACACATTCTACATTTCTACATTCTATTGTACTAAATATCAAGTGATGTTTGTTTTCTGTACGGTTTACTGGATAAATATAGTGGAACCTCTGTATCCTGTGCTGAATACAGTGAGGCGAGGTGACCTAGTGCAAGTGTATAATCGTTATAATGTAATAACCATTTGTGATTTAAAGCTGCAATCCGTCAAATGTTTTGTCCTCTCCCAACAAAGAGAGGTAGGCCTAATAGGCTCTGTGCATGACTGTAGTTCCCTTTTCCAGAAGGTGGCATTTCCTTCCCCGTTTATCATAGCTTCAGTTGATTGGCTCAGCAGCAGATTTGAACTGGAAACAAACTACACCTTCACATGTGTCTCAGGTTCAAATCTGCTGCTGAGCCAATCAAATGAAGCTATGAGAAACTGTCCTGGAACACGAAACGGGAATGCCACCTTCTAGAAAAGGAAACTACAGTCATGCACAGAGCCTATTACAACCATAGAAATACAGTTTAACGATGTCTGAACTACAATAAAGATGGCCGCGCATCTGGTGTCCAATCCGGTGCAGCGTCTGCTTCAAATAAATGTATTGACATTGTCAACCAGTAGGTGTCTTACCCAACACTAGTGTCTAAATGTCTCAATGGAAGAGTAGGGAGACCACCTCCAACCACTGCAGATGTGCTAGTTATTATGTATTAATTTACCCCACCATACTTATTTATCATCATAATATTCATCATGTTTTGAATTGCATATTTTGCTCACCATTTTTAAATAAACTTACCTTTAGGTATGTGTAAAGTCCATGTTCATTTGCTCCATTCACATCAGCCTTCTGAAACATCAGGAAGTTTGGAACAAATCCATTGCCGGGTCTAACATGCCTGGAATCCAGAAAGGGGTATAAGCTTATCAGTGGACATGCACTTCAACCAGCCAGTGATTCATGAGCCCTGGCCTGGCAGCTGCCCTATATTCAGTACAGGTTACACAACTTCAATCTCTATCACATAAGCCTGGCTATGGATATGAGAAGACTGACCGGGATCTAAGATTATAGATTCTATGTACATAAGAGTGAAAGTGATCCCACTCCCCCAAGGATGCTTAGCCAGAATAAATGAAGCTTTGTTGATTGATGTGGGATTTACCCAAATTGCAGTTTCTTTCCTTACATCCTGCTATGCAGGATCAAGTGTAACACAATCTGATTAAAAGAAATGCAGATACATGTTTAGTTGTGACTTTGGCCTTATTGTCATGTTTTCTCTGTTTTTACGCATTTGGTTGAAGAAGCTGAACTGGGAAGAAGAATAAAAAATAGTTTTTCTCACTTTAATAATGCTGGGATTTCATGATTACTCGCTGGTTCTTGTTTCCCAAATTGATTGCAGGGAATACCCAGAATGGTGAAACCATAAGGCTTCATCTCCTCATGTAGTGCATTCAACTCTGAAAAAAGAAAGTACAATTCATGTTATTCAGGTAACCTGCCCCAAGGATACACTGAGATTTACACCACTGTTAAATGCACAGTAATACAGCTTATAGTGTCAGTATTTACCCAAGTACTGGAAGGTTAGACCTCAGTACGTGGCTACGTTGACAAAGAGGACGGTTTTTCCTGCATACTCGCTGAAAGAGACCGTGCGACTCCCGTTCAAGGTTCTGGCACCGTAACTGTAAATTGTGCCATCTGTGGATGAGTCACACACCTGTGGATAGAAAAACACAAGTCAGAAGGGCTTATTATTGTTTCATCTGGCCAACAGCCAACACAGTGATCAATAACTTCTCAGTGTAGTATTTTGTTCATGGAGGCTGCTGAAGCCTTTTGTGATTTTGTTAGGTAGCCTAAACACCAAATTGACAATAAACACATAACGTAACACTGGCATCCAAAATGATGCAGATGAAGATTTTTTTATCCCACAAGTGTCTCTTGCATCCATGATTTCAGCATCTCTGACAGCGCGACTTTCTAACAGAAAGCTGTGGTTTAAAGCTGACTTCTGCCCACTAGATTAGTCAATCATCTTTATTGAAGGCTTTTAGTCAACTCATGTAATATATTTGATGCAGGTTCATTTTGCACATTTACCCTCTTCCACTTAACAATAATTTGGTAGAGTAACAGATCTGTTTACACTATTGATTGTTGTATTCAACATCTTGTTGACTTATAGTCAACTGTCAGTTTGTTCAGATGATTAAATCGTAACATGGTGTACGTGCACCTTTTTTGTTATGATGATGAAACAAAATGTAAGAGAATGTGACATTCAAGAGGGAGTGGACTATTTTCCTTCTTTTTAGCAAGCATTATTTATGAAAACACCCTCATGAATGTAATCTATTAAGAAACAATGTCTAATGTGTGGATACAGTTGGGTAAATATTTATTTTATCAGGATTCCAGTGCAACTATCAAAAGCACACACAAAAACGTGATTGTCAAGGTAATCATGCTAAGTAGATTTCAAGGCTATTAATAAACAAGGATAAATAAGGTTTTGGCTCAACCCTCTGTTATTTAAACTAGAGTAGGCTACTGACATGACTACTACAAAACAGATCCTGATCAGAGGTAGGCTACGGTTTACAATGATTGTTAAAAGGATGACACAAAAAGCCCTTTGGGCTTGTTTGTTTCCATTGTGGTCCTGTGTTTTCAATTCATTAAAACGTTTAAAGACATAATAATGTACTATAATAAACAAGACATAATCAACACTATAGCAATTAGCAAGTCCGTATTGTTCAATAAAAAGCATTTCAATCCGATTGGTGGCCATTTTCTCCGTATTTTCTCCACGTGACCCTATCGGTTGGGAGGTGTATTGCACTCTGATAACTTATAACTCTATGAAAAAATGGCCACCAATCGGATTAAAATGCTTTTTATTGAACAATACGGTAAATACGGGTACTTCTGAGGACCCGTACAAAATTGTAACAACCGTGGCCATTGAGTAAGCACTTTATATTTTAAATCTGAAAGTTTATGTAGATGTACGGACCAAAAAGGGAGAAAGTGCAAACTTAATTTTGAAGATCATCCAAGACGGATGAGTCAGATGACCGCCTTGTGATCCAAGGATATATTAAACCTGCCTGGTTGTCTCAAATCCTATTCAACTAAAACACAAGCTCCCAATGTCAATCAAACAAAATATAGCCGCGCTCACGTCAATAACAGCACCGTTTGCACAAACTTTGAAATGTTAATGTGCGACATTACTGCAACATCAATCTCTCCTCTCCCCGGCATAGTTATAATCTATCATAGAGTTATAATAATATATCATATATAATATATCATATAATATATCGCTCCCCGGCCGGAACATATGGGTCCTCCAACTGCAGTAGGGTATATTATTATTATTCCCCAAATAAGCGCTGATTTAAAATAAGCAGTGGCTGCATTTTAAGTAACCGTTTCCACGACTTGTCTTGGTGATATCAATAGACTGTGTCACACCACACAGCGGATCTACAAGCCTACATTGTGAACTTCTAGATCTGCAATTTCACTATTCTTAGATTCTTGAACAGTTTCACCAATAATGAAATAAATGCCCAGGGGCGCCAGGCTGAAAGTGTTCCCTACCTGGGTGAGTGGGTATTGGCCCACAGATGGTCGTAGAAGACCCAGTAGGACCAAAGGTAAGACCGACGTCCAGCCCATTCTGACTGGGTGAGATCAGTTCTCTCTGGGTTCAGAAGATCATCTGCACACCGCTGGTCACACACGACACGATAAAATAGACAGCTGTGCTGACGCACCTTTCATTTTCAGCCAATCAGACTCCAGTGTCCACTGCCTGTCTGTCTGTCTGTCTGTCTGTCTGTCTGTCTGTCTGCCTGTCTGCCTGTCTGCCTGTCTGTCTGTTGCCACGCTTCACTTTCTGGCCACCCATAGTGTTTATGTCAGGTTTATTTAGGCTACTTTATTCAGGACTGACTGAGGTGCGTGATGTCTGTCTTAATAACAGTTTATTAAAAAAGTATAAAGTTGGCAGCTCTACACATCAAATTCAATCAGAGAAAGAGGCATGGATAGATAGATATTATAACAATAGATAGACTATTATTGTAATGATTGTGAAAAACAGCAAATTGTGCCAAATGTTAGAGCTAGAACCGTCTTATTTACTAATATAAGAATGTCAGTGCTGAACCAGATGTGGGTTTGCATATTTTGCATGGACCAACTCTCCCCTCAGCTGTTGCCATGGTGAGCTGACTTGGCCATTATGCCCTGCAGGTGGTAAACATGCTTTCCTTTCTGGTCTTTTTCCATTTCACCAGAAGCATCAGAACAGTTATAACATGCACACTGGAGTAATGAACCAAGAGGCTTGTGTTTTTCTCAAGTGCACTTTCTTTTAGAAGGACTGTTGTGAATTTAGGAGGCCCTCGGTGTGGTCCTATAGCAGTAGGCCTACTCGGTGGTGTGTGAAAACTCAGTTGAAGAAAATCCTCTGTGGTAAAGCGGTGGGCCGGGAGAACAAGATGACAAAAGGCAGTAGATCATGCGACAGGTTCACAAAGTGTAGCCTATTACACACACAGGGAATACATAGTAAGAAAGAAAGCAGGTGCGCTTCCTCTGGATGCCTTTTTGTTTAGGCAGTGGGTGCTCAGCTATAAATATAACCTCATTCAAAAAACACCGAAGTGGAAAAAGCGGCACTCCAAAATAAAGGATGCAAGACTGGCTCAGTTAAACAATCTTATTTATTGGGAATGCTTGGCGAGTTTCGGCCTCAGCCTTCCTCAGAGCAGATTTAAAAAGTGAATAGGGAATACATAGTGTTGGACACGATGACCAGAAGATATGCGACATAGAATGAACAGAACGCAATAGGATAAGAATAAGGATGACCTTACTGTAGGAATCTAACAGATGCATCTCGTAACAATAATGAATGATGTATTAGGACAACAACAAGATGTTGTTGTCCTAATCTAATCTCAACTGAAAGGTTATCAAGTAGCCTACATTGGCTGCGGGTACATGGACAGTTTCATTCGGAATGAATACACTTCTATTCGGAATGAATGAATGGATGAATTCATTCAGAATAGATTTGCTCATGTAAACACCTCAATTGGAATAGAATATTCCATTCCAGTCTGACCCGAATGAATTTTCATTCGGGTTAGGAGGGGTGGTATAGACCATTTGAATCGGTATATACCAACCGGAATTGACCATGTAAACACCTTATTCCGAACGCTCCTCTCTGTTTGGAATACATGCATTCCTTTGCGCATGTCCGTGCTTAGTAGTGCTGTCAGAATTGTCCAAAAATGACCTATTAAATCTCTAATTCGGCCACGGTTGGTGCTGAGAAGCGCTCACTCCTGCGGGATAAAATGAATGATTCTATTCTATAGCGTCATTTAATAAGCCTGTCATGGTTAAGCCCAGACTTGTCGAGGAGAACGGACGCTCCGAGGATTGCTGGCCGGCTACACTTATATGGATATTTTTCTAAACAGGTATTTTAGTCCTCAGTTTTTAAAAAGAATCCCTGGCCACATGACAAAGATTTAAAAAAAAATCCCTGTCCACACGTAAACGCAGAAACGCATTGATCAGCTGCAAGCTTCAATTTGAAATCAGATTTTACATTTATTTTATATATGAGGGGCCAAATACATATACATTTTTAATCACATGTTAAGGCCCAATACTGCAATAGCTGCATTATTTTAATAGCATACGTGAACAAAAATAAATGAAAACAACATTATTAGGGCGCAGCTGCAGCGAAAACGTTTGAGTTTTACTTCATCAATTCATTCCATGGGCAGCTGGAACGGTCGTCCCAAAACACCCCGCCCCATGCACCTTTTGAGCGGGCCATACGCGGCCGCTCCATGGTCGCTGGATTTTCACCCGGGGCGATTGTGTTTTAGGACGACAGACCCCGCATACAACCCGTGTGCGCTACTCGGCGCACGGCGCAGAAAGAGGGGTTTCGTCACAGTGAATGAGTTACAGCATGTTTCAAAGCCTTTTCATAATAATACAAGAAAAACGTGACATTTGGCATAATGAGTAGCCTATACTTTCTACTTTAAGTGTATTTTGATGCCAATACTTTTGTACTTTAGCCATAAATGAGCGTGCCTTGTTTCATAGACTGTAAGTGTTGCTCTCTCTCTCTCTCATTTATTATTATAATGACCATGAGCGGTCGGGTGTTTATGTAGGCCTATTATTATTTATTATTATGACCATGTGCGAATGCGCGATGACGTCATCGTACCTACATGAGAAATGTGACAAATAGTATAGGCTAGCCTAAGTTTTACCGTGTCTGGTACCAATACAAAAAAAGAAACTGGTCTGAACTTGTAGATCTGCTAATTTTGCATTAAAACGGCGATAACAAAGGAACACAGGCTTGCACCGCATACAACGCTGCCTGGTCAGGAGTCGGGGCGTTGCTTCCCGGCCTGCCTACGACCAACAGACGACCAACAGACCTCCGCCGCGGAGGCACAAGGGGGCTATTGCCTCCTCCCCATGCCCACCAGGGGAAGCTCTGCTCTGGGTAGTGGCCCCTGGTCCATGCCCGGGCGTAGGCGGGAACCACTTTGCGCATGTCCAAAGTTATATTCCGAATGAATGCTTTGGGTCATGTAAACGAGGAATACTTTTATTCAGGTCCCATGTAAACAGGTGAGTGTATCAGATTCCTCTATTCGGAATGAGTTCATTCGGAATGAATTCATTCTGAATGAATACATGATGGTCCATGTACCCACAGCCATTGTGTCATTATGGCCGTGGACTCACTAGCCTATTCATAACAGGGACTAACCATTAACCATATTCAGAACAGTTAATGCCACAAAGAGACAATTAGGTATGATATTTACGTGATCATATAGGCAGTTACTATATGTTTATATGTTTGGTTTGTCTAATATTCTTGTTTAATGTGATTAATAAACATTTGTTTAAAATAAATGTTTTTTTAATGATCCTCAGAACTCTGCATAATTGTATCTGCTCTAGCCTAGATTATAAATAGCCATTTTTACCAGTTTAAATATATATATTTTCTTACTTTAAAATGTTATCCCGCGATTTTTGTAACCCATTTTTTTCACCCGGTGCCAATTTCCTAAGTGATCCTGGGCGCTACACCAGCCCTACACCCGCGCTACACCAGTCCCCCACAGCCGAGGGAGGCCAGGGTCGAGCTCATGCTTCCTTCAATGCATGAGAGCCAACTGACCTTCTTGTCACCTGACAGGGGGGAGTTTCCCTGGTAGGACGTAGCGCGTGGAAGGAACACGTTATTCCAACCAGTTCCCTTCCCCTCCATCAGGCGCCCCGGCTGTCATGGGGGAGGCGGTATAGCGACCAGGATTACTACATGTTTTTGTGAGGGTATTAACTACCCTAGGAGACACGGGGAGAACATGCAAACTCCACACAGAGTAGGCCCATTCGCCAACCCCACCTAGGGTATGGGCGCTGATGACGCGGAGGAGAAGACACGCCCCCAGCACCCACAGCGTCCCCGGCGGGAATCGAACCCAGGAGCTGTGAGGCGACAGCGCTACCGACTGCGCCACCGTGCCCCCATATTTAATAGCTTACGCATCTTTTGTAGTGTTCCAATTCCAAACGTAATGTTCTAAATATACATTTCCAATTGGTAGTGGCTGACAAGGTGTGGAATATTTGACCCATATCTCCTCTATTAAGTATTGTGTTTTGGATCACTGATTTTAGTATAAAGTTACCACGTTTGTTTTGCGAAGACATTCAAATGCTATTCTCCCATATGTTTCTGTAGATCTGTTGGCCTTTCATTCTTTGCCACCTTAGAAACCTTTTGATCCATTGTTTGGAGGGGCACCCTGGGCCTTCTTCACCTGTTATTCAAAGTTGAGTGTTTACAGTAGAACAGTAAAAATAGGGGGTTGAAAGAACCCTTTTGGCCAGATCATTGTTATCTCTAAGTTCATTATCATATCAATTATCCTAGTTCCTTTCTTGAGAAGTTGCCAGTCTGTCTACTGCTCACACACAAAGCGACAATTTAATGTCGCTTTGTCCTTGCTGTAATCGCTGTCTTGCAAATAAAGACTTACAAAGTATCTTCAACCAGTGGCGTCAGTTCAGTAAAAGCTAGGGTATTGTAGGGTTAACTATCTGGGGCGCGCGGCCAAGCCGCGCGGCCCCTTTTTCGGCCGCACGGAAACAAATTTGGGGGCCCCTTTTTGGGGGGGCCCTTTTTCGGCCGCACGGCTTGTCTGCTGCGGGGGTTGCTGTGTCAGTCTTTTTACCAAAAAATGCACGCAGAGAGGTCTGCTTCCTTTTCATTTTAACTCACTGTTCACAAGTAAATAAAACAGCCTGTCTGCTATTGAAAAAACGCACCTCTGCTGCTTGCTAATTAACAATAATGCATTGCACCTGTGTTGAACCTGGGATTCCCAGGCTGGGCCTGGGAATATACCATTTGACAAGATAGGGGAGAATAGGGAAGATACAAGCAGTTGTGAAGAATGAAATACCCTGTGAAAGCAATCATTTTGCATTGGTAGTTATTTTACTGAAATTTAATAACAGAATAATCAACGCAGATAGGCAGAGACATTCATGGATTTATTTTTTATTAAAACAAATTAAAAAAAATTATAATATATATTTATTTATTTTCCCCCCTGGAGCCAGGGTATGGCAGCTGCCATAGCCTGCCATACCCAATTGACGCCTCTGTCTTCAACTCTGACTCAAGACTCTCTTCCACGGAGATAATATACGACACAGGTGGCTGCTGACTTTTGGCTATATTGGTTAATTCTAAGCCCAGATGTGATTGTAGCTCCTACCTGGTCACTGGTAGGTATTTTCTGCATCAGAATGGCTTGGTTTCTTGAATCAAGAATGAATCTTATATTTCAAACCCAAAGCCCATCAGAACAATATACCAGCGGACATGCCTCGAAAAGACCATGTGGGCCATAATATGTATTATTACTCTGGCCAAAAAGTTATTGCAGCGGTATACCTGGTAACTGAAAGCTTGTTTCTGCCTCAAAATGACTTGATTTAATTCTTGAGGGTGATATTTCTTGGTCCGATTGGGCTATAATGTTTGAATTATAACCCTCAAGAATGAAACCAAGCCATTATGATGCAGAAAATACCTTCCAGTGACCAGGAAGGAGCTGCAATCACTTTTTGGCGAGGAACTTTTTATGGCATATGGCCATTTGTATATTGGTCTCCTAGGGCTATAATGTTTGAAATATAACCGCCAAGAATGAAATCAAGTCATTTTGAGGCAGAAACAAGCTTTCAGGTAGCAGGTAGAACTACGACCACTTTTTGGCAAGAGTAATAATACATATTATGGCTCATATGGTGTTTTAGAGGTAAGTCCACAGGTGTATTGTTCTGATTGACTGAATGTCTAAAATAGAACCCTCAAGAATGAAATGAAGCCATTCTGATGCTGAAAATACTGCCAGTTACCAGGTAGGAGCTGCAGTCACTTTTGGCAGGAGTTATAGAAAATGCTTTTTATGCCATGGCCTTTTATATATGGTCATACGGAGAAAAGAAAACCTATATCTCCACATGAAGGGTCAAAAACCTCCTAACTCCACTTGAGCTGTAATTGGGTAAAGTGATGATAATATAAGGACCCATTCAAGTGTCTGACAATGTATAAAGTCACCATACCAACTGTTCTAAAAACATGTTTTTTTTTTCTTCCTGAAAGGTAAATTTTTTGGACAGAGATATACAGTATTGGACACATGACGTGACCTTAAGATATGAGACACGGACAAAAACAAAAAGTACTTGATTGTCATGGCGTCAAGTGTATCAGTATGTGCTTACGCAGATGAGAGTGAACACATGTAGGCTACTGTATGTGTCTGGGTCAATTAGATAATGGTCAGTCATAATCATTCTACAATAGAACAGTCTATAATATTTGCAATATAACCCTAAAAAATGAAATCAAGTTATTTTGAAGCAGAAACAAGCTTTCAGTTACCAGGTAGGAGCTGCAATAACTTTTTGGCAAGAGTAAGTACTGTAAGTCCACTGGTGTATTGTTCTGATTTGGCTATAATGTTTGAAATATACCCTCAAGAAAGAAACAAAGCCATTCTGATGCAGAAAATAGTTCCAGTGACCAGGTATAGGAGCTGCAGTCACTTTTGGCAAGGTTAAATCTGCTTTTTATGGCATATGGCCTTTTACAGGTATGTCCTCTGATAAAATGATCTGATTGGGCTAATGTTTGGGGTTAAAAATTTCAAATATTATAGACCAATAAGACCAAGAAATATCTCCCCCAAGAATGAAATCAAGTCATTTTGAGGCAGAAACAAGCTTTCAGTTACCAGGTAGGAGCTGCAATCACTTTTTGGCAGGAGGAAAACTGCATGCTTTTTATGGCATCTATGAAATATATTCGGAGGTGGATGAAGTACTCAACCCCATGTACTTGAGTAAGATACTCCTGATAAAATTTACTCCACTACAAGTAAAAGCTCAGTCAAAATGTTTCTCAAGTAGCCTAAGAGTAAAAAGGTCATTGCTTTTAAATATTGAAAAAAAAAGTACAAGTAAAAGTTAAATTAAGTACATTTCTTAATTTTTATATCAATGAATTGCTGTAATGTTTCCACAATGAATTTATAGGATCTTGTAACTCTTGTTTCAGAGAAGTAACTCTCTAAAATTTAGAGAGTTACTTCTCTGAAACAAGAGTGTCTGCGTGCCCACATCAAGTCACTTTTTGACCATTGCGGCCCAGACTCCAAAATGAGTTTGACAAGCCTGCTCTAAAACCACCTGCACTGCATGCACTGCAAGCACATCTTGCTTGTAGAACCACTATGTTATACAAAGCCGGCAGAAACACCTATGAAACATTGATTGATGTAGTTTATTTAGTAAGACATGAGAATAGTACATGACAGTACATAACAGTACATGGTAGTACAAATTCACAATACAAGGTCTACTAAACTGGAACTTTCATTAAGCACTAAGCTTGTTTAAGATGAGAACCCCATGCACACAAATCATGATGTCATATAAGAGGCAGACGGATATGCACACTACTATACAGAATGTCATACAATCAGCTTTCAGGTTACTGGTATGAAGAGAGAAAAAATCACACCCTGTGTGAAGTGGGCGGTGTCTTGCTAGCTAATCACAATACTGAATGGAGTCGATCAATCATGTACAAAAGATAAATACATTTATTGAAACACTCTTTATGATGGACGAAACCATAACTTGAAAAAAACAAATATTTGGTTTTTTCAAGTTATGCTTTCTTATATAGGGCTATGCACATGTGTCATGTGACACTGGCCAATCACAGTCCTGAATAGACTGTGATTGGCCAATCACAGCGCAGGATAATTCTACTAATTTCCTGGGCCCAGATCACAGCGCAGGAGTTAGTACATTTTTCCAAATCTCACTTATAGGGGCGGTTTCACCGCCCAAAAATCACACCCTGTGTGAAGTGGGCGGTGTCTTCCTAGCTAACCACAATACTGAATGGAGTCAACCAATGATGTACAAAAAATCACACCCTGTGTGAAGTGGGCGGTGTCTTGCTAGCTAATCACAATACTGAATGGAGTCAACCAATCATGTACAAAAGATAAATACATTTATTGAAACACTCTTTATGATGGACGAAACCATAACTTGAAAAAAACAAATATTTGGTTTTTTTCAAGTTATGGTTGCTTATATAGGGCTATGCACATGTGTCATGTGACACTGGCAAATCACAGTCCTGAATAGACTGTGATTGGCCAATCACAGCGCAGGATAATTCTACTAATTTCCTGGGCCCAGATCACAGCGCAGGAGAATGTACATTTTTCCAAATCTCACTTATAGGGGCGGTTTCACCGCCCAAAAATAAATAACTATATAACTAAATAACTATAAATACATTTATTGAAACACTCTTTATGATGGACAAAACCATAACTTGAAAAAAAACAATTTATGGTTTTTTTCAAGTTATGGTTGCTTATATAGGGCTATGCACATGTGTCATGTGACACTGGCCAATCACAGTCCTGAATAGATTGTGATTGGCCAATCTCAGCGCAGGATAATTGTACAAATTTCCAAACCTCACTTTCAGGGCCGGTTTCACTGCCCAAGATATTTGTACATTTTTCCAAATCTCACTTATAGGGGCGGTTTCACCGCCCAAAAAAAATAAATATATATATATATACAAAAGAGGAAAATGAAGGAGGGGGGGGGGTAGGGGGGGTAGGTTAAGACTTAGACAGGGGCCATTTTCGAATTGCAGCCCCCTGAAGGTGTATCTTTAGGGCAGTTTTGAAAGTGAGTAGGGTTTTACACTCCTTTACTCCTTTTGGTAGGGCATTCCACATTTTTGATGAATAGCATGAGAACGAGTTCATTCCCTTAGTTCAGCCAAATCTGGGTTGAACATGATTTGTGGAGCTGCCTCTGGTGTTATGATCATGGACTTCATTAACATTTTGGAAGTATTTTGACAAATACAGGGGGATCCCAATGTTGTGGTGCATCTTGAAGACCAGGCCCATAGCAAGTTGCTGTACTCTGTCGTCCTCAACCCTAAGCCATCCAATCCTAGCAAAATGAGCAGGGGTTAGATGGGTAGGATAGGAATGACTGAGGAACCAGAATTAAATACTTTTACTCCTATACACCCATACAAGATGTAACAAAGAGGTGAGCGGAGGGGGAAGCCAGAAATACGGCTAGTGTGAGAGCAGAAGTGTGGCCTTCCCTAAAATTGCATTTTAGGGAAGAACAAAGAAACGGCCAACCTAAAACTACTCAGTACTTTACCACCTTCCTAGAAATGTACTCGAGTAAAAGTCAAATATTTTTCTTGGAAATGTACTCAAGTAAGAGTAATAAGTATTACAAAAATCTATTACTCAAATGTACTTAATTAAAGTACTCAAGTACATTTACTCCGTTACTGTCCACCACTGAATATATTAAATATAAACCTCAAGGATGAAACCTAGCCATTCTGATGGAGAAAATACCTTCCAGTGACCAGGTAGGAGCTGCAATCAGTTTTTGGCAGGAGGAAAACCGCTCAAAAGTTTCATTTTATGGATTATATTTGCTCTTTATTGGTATTTCAATGGATACATACATTGTCTGGTGGGGCTATGTTTCAAGGCAGACATCCAGTCAGCAGATAGGAGATGCAATCACTTTTTTTGCAGCTAGAAAAATGCAATTTCATGGCTTATATTGGCTCTATACAGGTATTCCAAGGACTGGGTGGGCTATAATCTTTGAAATATAACACTCAGGAATGAAACCAAGCCATTCTGATGCAGAAAATACTTTCCAGTGACCAGGTAGGAGCTGCAATCACTTTTTTTCTTGGATTATATTCCCTGTAAAGTTGTAAGAGAGCATAGATGTCTAATTGGCCTATTGTATTGTGTTATTATATGTTCGTGTCATATTTACATTTAAAGTAGAATATTTGTATGGATGGACATCTAAGGCTTTTGTAGAATTAACCAATTTAGCCAATGATCCAATAAAGTCAGAAGCCAGTTATAAAATGTAATTTAGAACAATACGTTTGAGCAGGTAAAATAATGCAGAGGATCATTAAAATCATTTATTTTTGTATTTCTTTTAAACAACTGTTTAATAATCACATTAAACATATTAGACAAACCAATATAAAACATATAGTAAGTAGGCTAATTGCCTATTGGTGCAGTGCTCATTGCACGCTGTACCACGGCGTCCCGCCAGTCTTCTGAGCAGGAGCACATGCACGGATGTGCACGTGCATACACACGTGCATACACACACACCTCTTCACACCTTTACCAAAATGTACAAAATATGCAGAGTGTCAACAGCGTGAATTAACATAGGAATGACCCTGGCTGGATGCATATCAATGGTCCATTGTGTGACCTGCTGCTAAGTATAGGTGTACACGTGCGGCGTGCGTGTGACGTTATTAAAATAGCGTCCCACCAGTTAAACAAGACTGACATGAAATGTCATTTACAGTTTGGCTACCAATATAAAGAAAACAAGTGCATCTGTGTCTATGTCCATTTGTGTGTGTGTGTGTGTGTGTGTGTGTGTGTGTGTGTGTGTGTGTGTGTGTGTGTGTGTGTGTGTGTGTGTGTGTGTGTGTGTGTGTGTGGGTGTGTGTGTGTGTGTGTGTGTGTGTGTGTGTGTGTGTGTGTGCTGGTGTCTGGCTGGCTGTGGCGTCTCATAGGCCTGCTTGCTAGAGGGTAGCACGGGTCCGCCCGGAACCGAAGACCCGAACCGAGAACCGAGGCGGTTCGGGGCCAAAATATTCACTTGTCCCTCGGGCACGGGTCGGATCAGTTCCAATTGTCACGGGTCTCGGTCGGATCCATTTGAGGTGGTTGGACCTGTATGGACTCGTGAGGACCCGGCAACGCGTCATCCCAAAACCTATACCACTTGTGCAAGGATGCGCTGTGATTGGCCAGTACGCTTGTGAAAGGACACACTGTGATTGGCCAGTAGCCACTTTGAGTGGCAGTTGGGGCAAACGCTCTCACCAAAACACGATTTACTATGTTACGGCGCTGAGTCGGCCCAAGCGAACTTCGCAAAGTTCGGCATGGCAACTCGCTCGCTTTAGCTCGCTCGGTGGTAACTCACGTGGCTCAAGTTCGCTTGAGACGGCGCGCCTCCGTCGCGGTCAAAAACTATACGGGCTAGAAAAATAGCCCACAGTTGTTATAGGCAGAGGCACTTCCGCGTTGGCCACAGAAGGGGGGCGTGGTTATAGCACAAGTTGTATAGGCTTTAGTATGTCGCCCCTCTACTACTTGCATCAGGTCTCTTCCGGTTCAGGGGCCGAACATTAGCCACGTTAGCAGCACTAGTACTGCTATAGCTGCATTGATATACCTACACGGAGGAGAGTAACATCGGGTCACCATGGCTTTTCACACAAGAAAACTTTTTCAGGCTGTAGTACAGATACAGAGAAAACGGATTGTGTGGCTAGTGTACAGCAGGGGTGGCAAGGTTTATTTCCAGGGGGCCATACTGACTTCAATAGTGAAGGGCCACACATTGTACAATTGAAACACATAGTGCTGAATTACGTTAAAACTGCATGAATTTGGTAGAAATACCAGACTGCTTTACAATACAGGTACTTGCTTTCACAACAATAATTTTCAGTTACAAAATGTTGTAACTGAAAATTGTTCAGTTAAAACATTTTTTTTTACAGCTGTACTGACCTGTATCACTCTGGTGTACTTTGGCCTTACAATAAAAAGATTACTTGCATAAAACACCACATCAATGCCGTATCAACTTTTAAATGAGCCTATAAATTTATACAGTATCTTATCTTGTCTGATACACCACTCCATAGGTCACTGATCATATTAATTACAATTAATTGGTGTCGAGTTAAATACTTTTTTTTCTCAAAACCATTAACATACGGCAGCCTTTTAGAATGAACCTACATTTGGGGGGGGGGGGTAATTTTGTTTTTCTTAGAGGACTTGGTGGGCCGGATTAAGATGCTCAATGTCCCGCGAATCAAAGATATGAAAAACCTATATAATTGTTTTTATATTGCATGTTAATACATGCATCAAGGCAATTGTGTTTCTGCACTGTCAAATAGGCCTACTTCTAATCTATAGCATCAAAGCCATAGATTTTTTACAAGCGACCCTATGGATTATAGATATTTGTTCAAGCTGTTGTTAATAACTAGGGTACACTTGGTTGGTAAAGTCCAGATGACAAGAATATGACTATGATTTAAGTGGAATTTATACTTATGTAGTATTTATACTATATTTGTTATTAGTGTCTATGTCCTCTGAAACAAAGGGGTTTATAGTGAGAACTTACCAAAGCTCGAATAATTGTATTTATTTTTATGAGTAAAACATTTTTTAATGTGTTTTATAAATAAAGCACTTTTAAACTGAAGGTGATGGCCAATGTTGATGATAATTGAAATTAACACCCCCAAAAATGTGTGTGTGTGTGTGTGTCCATGTGTCCTGCATTGTCCCGCAAAATGGGTTCACCTGTCCCGCAATGGGCCTGTTTGGAGGTGGTCACCCTAGGGCAGGGGTGGGCAAGATTTATTTCCAGGGCGCCATACTGACTTTGATAAAGTGAGTGAAGTCCACACATTGTACAATTGATTTCAAACCTTGAAACACATAGTGCTGAATTATGTTTAAACTGCATGAATTTGGTAGACATGACTACTTTACAATACAGGTACTTGCTTTCGGAAGTTATAAAAGTTACAAAACTGTAACTGATTTTTTTTTACAGCTGTACTGTATCACTCTGGTGTACTTTGGCCTTACAATAAAAATATTACTTGCATAAAATAATCCACGTCAATGCCGTATCAACTTTTAAATGAGCCTGTAAATTGATACAGTATCTTATCTTGTCTGATATGCACCACTCCATAGGTCACTGATCAAACACATTGCATTATGTTATAAATATGGACTCAAGGTTGACTGTCAATGAAGGTAGGTATAGTAGGCCTACTCAAATGGTAAATATTAATTACTATTAATTGGAGTCGAGTTAAATACATTTTTCTCAAATCCATTAATATACGGCAGCCTTTTAGAATGTACATTTCTTCGGGGGGGGGGGGGTCATTTTGTTTTTCTTTGAGGACTTGACGGGTCGGATTAAGATGGTCCGGCCCGGCGACTAGTTGCAGCATCTGTTTATGACAGCTTTACCAAGCTGTAAAAATCACCACAATAGATAGGGCAGAGGGTCCCAGTGCAACCGAGTGGCATTTTATTGTACGGGATAGGTGTAAGAAAGGGTTAAAATGAACCCCATGGGACATTAGTTGACCTGGGCAACAAGAAGAAATCTTAAAGGGATATTTCACTTTCAAACATGTTTTGGGTCATTTTGTCTACTCAGGCTTTTGTGTGCACCCGGACAGTTTTTAAGTTTCTTGATTCACTATTTAGATAGATAATACATTTGTATTGTTACTATTTATCTATTTTAGTTTTTAATGAAAATAAAAAAAATGAACATAAATGAAAAAGTAATTGAAAAAACACCCTCACCTATTAGAAGCACAATATTCTCACCAGAACCAAGGACAGGTGTTTTCAATTAATCTATCATGGTTAAAATGGAGTTTGAAGTTACAATGGGTTTGGAAGGGGGCATACAGTGTCTGATAAAATGAATATCAATTATCAAAATACTGGATCAAGCAACTTGAAAACTGTCTGTTGTGTTCACAAAAGCCTGAGTAGACGTTAAAATGACACCCAAACATGTTTGAAAGTGAAATATCTCTTTAAGACACCAGCATGGTCCTATAGGTTTACAAAAGAATGCCACTCGGGTGCACTGGGATCCTCTCCCCTACTAGACTATACTATACCTGATTGTTTGACAAAGATAAAGCAGCTGTAGACAGGGCAGGCTTAAACAGCGCGATATCGCTTTAAACGGCCTCTGCGCGCTCCCACGTCGGCCTGGCGGAGATACAAAACTGACCGTGATGTTGGCTCGCGTCGCGCACATTTCCATTACTTACCACACGAGGGCGACAACGAAGACCTTTGAGAAGACCCTACCATATCTATGACCCTACCTACCCTCTGTCTATCCAAACATGTTGTGTGATTGGATAGTTGGTTGTTAGGCAACTGAAGAGAGGGGAAAAGCTTGCCTTACTTTGTCCAAAATGTCTACTCTGTGGACAGCAACTGAACTACAGTTTGTTAGACGTCTTTCTGTTAGACCTTTAAGAGGTTTAACTTTGCTGTACTCCTATAATGTTAATCGGAGAGAGTCAGAGGCCGAAATGTATCTCGTGGGTGAAGCCAGCGGTAGTACGGCAACAACCAGCAAGCCACAGCTCACCTGGTCCCTCACACACTTCAGGTCTGATTTCTAGGACCAGTTACAAATTGCAGACAGGTGCTCCAGCTCTTTTATGGTGGTTTTGAAGGAGGGTAACGATTACGAATGAGTCACTTTTTGATGTCTGTTGGTGGGGCAGAACATGTTTGTGGTATAGCAGTGTAGAACGAATTTAATGTTTGTGCCGGATCTGGGTTGAGATAGCCCCTACGGAACCTCTCCCTCCGCTAAGTAGCTCCGAGATGAGGTCCCTCGTCGGTTCCTGCCGTTTGCGGTCGACATTATCGCACATTTTCCACTTTACATGTTTCTTACCCCTTTCTGCACATCGTATCCAAAAAGCAAAGCATTTGCGCCACTCTCTCAGATGTTTTAAGTTCTAGCGGAACATAACAGCTTCCAACGAGTTGAAGAAAGTATTTAATTTGTCTCGGTTTTCATCCGGTTCCATAATATTTTGCATTAGAAGATGCAATTCAACATTTGACCAGTAGGGTAATCAGTAATGTTATCTCTACGGGCGCAACTCTTGCGCAATGTCTTAAAAACATGTAACCGGATGAAAACCGAGGCAAATTAAATACTTTCTTCAACTCGTTGGAAGCTGTTATGTTCCGCTAGAACTTAAAACATCTGAGAGAGTGGCGCAAATGCTTTGCTTTTTGGATACGATGTGCAGAAAGGGGTAAGAAACATGTAAAGTGGAAAATGTGCGACAATGTCGACCGCAAACGGCAGGAACCGACGAGGGACCTCATCTCGGAGCTACTTAGCGGAGGGAGAGGTTCCGTAGGGGCTAGGGTTGAGAGTGACCTATGTGAGACAGACAGACAGACAGACAGATTATTAAAATATTTAACATCTGTTCCAGTAGATTTTAAAATAATTATGTAAATAGCTAAACTCAAGGTAAAAGATGGCTGGGGGGCTCCTCTCGAGTTGGTTCCTCCAATGCAATGTATCTGTGGTCCGAACTAGCCCTGAAACATATCATGTACCATGACAGTCATGGATGGACTTCAACCTGGTGTTTGAGCTTTCTCCCTTTTTGGTCCGTACATCTACATAAACTTTCAGATTTCAAATATAAAGTGTGACCCCATGGCCATGGATGTTACAATTATGTACGGGCCCTCAGAAGTACCCGTATCTTCCGTATTATTCAATAAAAAGCATTTTAATCCGATCGGTGGCCATTTTCTCATAGTTGTAGAAACTGGTTATAGTGCAGTATCTCCCAACCAATAGGGTCACGTGGTTGAAAGCGTAAGGAGAAAATAAGGAGGAAATGGCCACCAATCGGATTCAAATGCTTTTTATTGAACAATACGGAAGATACGGGTACTTCTGTGGGCCCGAGTAGAATTGTAACATTTGTGGCCATAAGGTAAGCACTTTATATTGGAAATCTGAACGTTAATGTAGATGCACGGGCCAAAAGGGAGAAAGTGCAAACACCAGGTTGAAGTTCATCCATGACGGTCGTGACAGACGGCCGTGGTCGTGGTGTGATCCATGGCTAGAACCGGACCACTTCCGCATGGCAGTTACGTCACTGACGTATCCTTGCCGTCTTTATCATTGAGCTTGTTGGTTGAGGTTTTCTATCGGCTGCTCCGTGTAGCCATGGCGTCCCTCCTGCAGCCGGACAAAGTTCTCTATCTGGTCCGCGGGGAGAAGAAGATCAGGGCGTCGTTGTCTCAGCTCTACTTCTGTCGCTACTGCAGTGAACTGAGATCACTAGAATGTGTTTCTCACGAGGTATGTATGTGTGTTGATGATCCTTTAACGTCAACCAGCCTATAGTGTTAGCTACATTGTTATTAGCTTGTTAGCCCAGTTAGCTGTAGCTGTGACAGATCAGTGGTTATTATCTGAGAAGAGAAGAGAAAAAACATGATGTGGTCTAATATAACCTCGTCTCGGTCAAGTTGTTGTGCAACAGCTTTGTCCAGCTGACCAGCTTCATTTCACATAATGTACCCTCCATTTTAGACTGTTTTTCGACCTGTTTAGACGGACAGGCCGAATAATGACAGCGGCATTTACATCACCTAGCTTATAGCTACACAGGAGAGACCGTTAGTTATGAATATTATTTAAATGACAGAGCAGTCAGTAGGAACAAGCAGTGACTGGTCTAATTTACTGTTCAATGTCAGAATTACAGGTTGATTCTGAACAATCTCTCTCTCACACACACACACACACACACACACACACACACACACACACACACACCACACCCACTCACAGAGACCAAAAATGAATGGTATATGGTGTGTCAGCTGTTCTTCTGTGTAAACTGTGGTGGACACTTTAGATGCTAACACATGAACGTTAAATCAAACTACATTGTTCTTTGAAGACATTCATTTGGGACACCCACTCTTCTTGTTTAAACTTAATGACCAGGACCTGCAATCACTATTTGGCAAGAGTAGTAATGCATATTATGTCTGAAATCCATATCACAATCATCTTATGGATATTTATAGTTATCTATGTATAGGTACCGTATCTATACCATATTTATAGATGTCTATAAATAATAAGGATATGGTATAGTTATCTATACACCTGTACTACCAGAGTGGATGTGCATGCTCTTTGCCTCATCTATATAAATATCACATCATGACTTATGTTTGCAAAATCACAGAGTCAACTATCAAATTGATATTCACCAGCAACGACTGGACTGTAATGTGTAATCCGACACGTTAAATTAACACTTTATATTCATATTCGACAGAATGTTAAATTACGGTATCGGATTATAATTTGATGATACGATCCCACTGAAAGATGAATGATAACGATAACAACGATCACTGCTTCTGTTGTTCAGGTGGACTCTCATTACTGTCCAAGCTGTCTGGAGAACATGCCTTCTGCAGAGGCAAAACTTAAGAAGAACAGGTGAGACTGACTGACCACCACTAAGCTTTTTTTTTTTTTTTTTACATCAGCCAGGCAATGCATGCGATATAAACTCACAAAACCTTCATTCAATTGTGTGCATTATCTCTGTGCTCCAGGTGCGCCAACTGTTTTGACTGCCCATGTTGCATGCACACTCTGTCCACTCGGGCCACTAATATCCCAGCTCCTCTGCCCGATGACCCCACCAAAACGGCCATGAAGAAAGCCTACTACCTGGCCTGTGGCTTCTGTCGCTGGACCTCCAGGGATGTTGGCATGGCTGATAAATCTGTTGGTGAGTGGGTGTTGAATTCTCCAATGTTATAATGAATGGTATGGAAAAATATATCTTAATCATTGTAACTGTCAACAGTGAAAATAATTCTCCTGAATCACCAGAGTCATTTGCGTTCAAATTGTATCATTTATATAATTGTAACTAAGGTTTCGTCTATTGATCACACTAGACTTGCAAAAGAAATAAAAACGTCTCACACACTGTTGGGCTCCAGTTTAGAACATTGTGTTTATTGCACACCTAAAGTTTCAAGCAACATGCTCTTCATCAGACAGGTCTACATGTAGATCACTTCGCTTTATTCACCGGCCATAATGATTGAAATGCCTGCACTGGTCATAGAGGAACCATGTGGGTGTGTTGATGTACCGGTAGTCATTTTACAGGGCTGTGTCCACTGTCCAAGCAGTGGAAGTATATTCTCTTTTTTCAAACACTGAATCTAAAATGGACAACTTAAACTGGAGTGATCATCATACTGTATTGATTCCATTTGTCTCAAAAGAGCCCTGTTTTAATCTGAGACCCTTTGCCCTTAAGCAAGCTCAAGGTTAAAATGTAACTCTTTATGGCTTATATTGGTGTCATTTATATATCTTGTTGGTATATTTTATTCACTTCAGCCAGTGGCGGATGGCAAGAGCCAGAGAACCCTCATGCTCAGCGGGTAAGTTATGCCCTGTGGCTAATCTATTTTCTCTCAAGATTTGTTAAAATGTCACCTGATCGCATGTTATGGATAATTTATACACCATCACGCAATGGAGAATAAATTGAGCTTTATGCTCTGTAGGGTATGCAATAGAGACATGTAAATGAACGCTGGAACATTTATTGTGGTTGTTCATAGAACGGCACATGTCAACCCGTGATAAGTAAACTCTGTGATGGCATTTATTTTCCTCCGCAGATCAACAAGCTGATAGAGTATTACCAGCAGCTGGCCCAGCGAGAGCGACAGGAGAGAGACAGGAAGAAGTTAGCCAGGAGGCGGCAGTGCATGCCTCTGGCATTCTCGGTACACACAACACACCAGCGACACCATGCAGGATTACTCACCTTCCACTTTGACCCATTCAATATGGGAACGTATCTGTGTCATTTTAAGATTTCTTTGGCTATTCAAAACTAGCAGATATACATGCTCATAGTATACGCTATGAGCTTGTAGATCTGCAATTTTTTTTAAAGAAAAATGTGTGGAAAATCTTTGAATATATAAATATAAATATAAATGTTATCTCAAATCTTTGCTTCTGGGGGTCCCCTGGAACAAAATATTTTGAGATGATATAGCTCAGCCAAAATATAAAATAATGGTTATAGCTCAAATCTAAAATGACACAGATGCGTTCCCGGTCTTAATGGATTAACTCTCATCACACTGTGTTTACTTGAATTAACTGAATGTGCATGGTGTCTTAAAGGAGGAGTTCACCCAAAAAATGATTTATTTTCTATCAATTGCACACCCCATGAAGCCTTGAATACATAGATTTATTTTGGTTTTTGTGGCATTCCTAAGCCAATAATTTGATGCCCGGCTGTATTTCCGGTAGGAGACACAAATAACTACTTTGTGTCTCCTACCGGATACATTAGCCGGTAGGAGACAGGAATCAAATGATTAGCTTAGGAATGCGACAAAAACACAAATAAATCCATGGATTCAAGGCTTCATGGGGTGTGCAATTGATAGAAAATAAGTATTTTTTTGGGTGAACTACTCCTTTAACTCTACACTGATGTTGAAAAGTCACTCATATCATCATTTAGTTCGTATTAGTGCAACAATATAACGGTGGTAGCAGAATCTCCTTTTGTCAATAAAATCACCATATTTTAGTTTTCCTAGTAAGTTGAAATATTTGAGGGTTTAACTGCA
This sequence comes from Gymnoscopelus braueri, assembly GCF_963280865.1. Lineage (NCBI taxonomy): Eukaryota > Metazoa > Chordata > Actinopteri > Myctophiformes > Myctophidae > Gymnoscopelus > Gymnoscopelus braueri. The sequence continues at coordinate 11,018,356 of NC_137622.1, read as the reverse complement.
GAAATGTTTTTGTCCTCCTATTGTTTTTGAAAGACAAATAAGCCATCTGTAACTGAAACTTAAACTGTGTGTAGATTATTTCTTTGACTTATACGATTTTGAAAGTCGCATCCAAATAGTAGCTGGTGCAACCAGCTGATCCCCTCTGGCTGTTCTTAATGAAAGCACCATTCAGTGTATTAGTTTAGAAGTTTTCCAGAGACTGGCCAAGTACTGCTCAATTGTTATTTGTGTACACATCCAACTTGATCCCAACCAAAAAACGAAGACACTAATTGTCTACTAATAAATATGCCTTTATGATTCTACGTGACAATGAATTGAAGATGAACCATATGGGATATTTGTTTGAGCTTTTGCATCTTTAACTATTATGTGATATATAAATTATATCCATACACTTATAACATCATCTCAATGTTCTCTCAAGTAATTCTCCCTTTTCTGTAATCTGCTTATTGAGAGGAACAGCCTTTTTTCTGTTGTTGCAGGACATTAATAAATGTTCAGAAATGCAAGCTGACAAATGTTATGGGTTGGGAATATGCGTTGAATGCTAAAATTCAACCTTAATGTCCTGCAACAGTATTCCCATCACTGATGCATTTCTGTTGCTGTTGCATGACACCTGTTGCCACTAATGTTTGCTTGATTGCTTTGGTTTCACCTGGATCTTTCTTCTCTCCTTTTCTTTGGCTTGTGCACAATGATATTTTGGTTTTAACCCCTCCCCTTCCCCAGCAACACACTATTCATGTGGTGGTGAGTTGTTTTGTTTTTTTCCCCACAACTTGGACAGTCAAATTGTGTACAGTAGTAGACTTGTCTTCGTCTTTCCCTCTGGTCCCTGTCTTAAGTTGTAACCAGATCACATGAATGTCTCCCAGTGTAAATGAGATTAGCCCACACAATAGGAGCCTTTATAGAGGTTAGACAGGGAAGGGAGCAAGACACATTCTGTTGAGGTATGGCCGTTTCGAAACATTTCAGTTAACGCTGAAACGGCCTTGATGGCGCCTCGAGTCTCTTTGAGAAAGCACATCTCTCCATCTAACCTCACAAAAGCTCCTATTTGTTGTCTCTTATAAGACAAATTAAATTATGTATGTTTATCTTGGATTTATTTCCTTAAATGTACAGTGCCGTTTGTTCCCTTTTTTTATGTTGTGAAAGTTGTAATGTTCCTTCTGAGACCAGACGCAGTGTTAAAAGTTCCATCTAGAACTCAATTTTAGATGAAGAAATCTTGATGGCTTTATTCAGTCCTCTTTAAAGTCAGTCACATGTTTCTTTTCCTTCACACACAGGAAAAATATGGCCTTGGAACCAGACTCCAGAGGCAGAGACCTGGAGCGCCTGTATCAAATCTGGCTGGTCTCTCGTGAGTATTAACGGAAAATAGACTGTTGCATAATATAGTGATGGATCCAAAATGTAGTGTGTTTTGTCAGGTTCCTAGAAACTTAAAAGGAAAAGCTACATTAGAATTCACATATGTTACATTTCGTCTGTTAGTCTCTCTGTTATCAAAATTGACATCCCATTGTGCCACCAAATGAAGTCATAATGTACGTGTTCTGTGAACAAATAACTCAAGAATGGTTGGGCGGATTTAAAAACTTGGGAATCATCAGTAGATTGGAGACGGGAGATTGATTGAATACTTTATTAACAGTTTGCAAAGACAAGCACAGGGAAGTACAGTTCAATACAATGATTTTAAACCCCAAAAAGCACTATGGCTTGTTTCCATTGGGGTCCTTTGTACTCAATTTGAGAGATGATAGGGTTGTCGTCACAATCAAGGTCAACATCAAGAAAGGATAGGTGGATTTCTATGAAATTCATTGGGAATGATGATCAGTGGACTGCCCCGGAGAGATTCACTTTTGGGGGAAAGCAGGTCAAAGGGCAGGTTCATAATCAAGGACGAGGTCAAATGATTCACTCATACTGTATGGCATCATGGTGTTCCTCTACTACAGAGTGCAATCTTTCTAGTTTATATAATATTGTATAGGTCAGTTCTAATTTGACAATTTGAATTTAAGTCTCGGTAGTGGCAAAAATGTAGTGATGATGACATCTAGTGGCATACTGTAGCTGCTCCCTAGACGGATGATGATACTTCATTCAGAGCTGTAAGCCCCACATTCAAATGAAACTTTTGAGTCCATGAAAATGAAGTGACTTATCCATTGTCAATGGGCCAATTCCAAAAACATCACAAATTATGAAAGATCATGAATTCAAGTCTTGAGTTAGGGAGACAGTTTGGATAAATGTATTGACTTAACTGTCCAAGATTATTAGGATTGCGCAATGTAAATCACGTTTTAGTCTGGCTTTTCCCCTTTAAACATGGTTCTGTATGCCTGGTTCGTTTTTCATCATCAACATAAGACAAATTGTAATTATTGACGTTAAAAGCAATTCATAAACATAGAAATAAAATGGGTGCTTGATGGTATTGTACTGTACATGTTGTCGGCTAGCCTTAAAGAAGGAGAGGACCAGAAGGAGATCAATATTGAACCAGCTCAAGCCCTTGATGAGGTGGAACCTCTACCTGAAGACTGCTACACTAGACCCATCAGCCTGCCAGAGGGTAAGATCTGGTCCACAAAACTACTGACCTTCAATCAGTCACTAATGACTCATCCTTATGGTTGGTCTGCACTTGTAAAAATTAAGATGAATTGAATTACAAGAATAATAATTATCTGCCGCGTGTGTTCTCGCGAGACCCTGGGCACACGAGATCACAGAGCCATTAGTCTGAGAAAGTGCAAGCAGCTTCAAATTACGCCCCTCCGTTGCTGTCCACAGACACTCTGCACCACAGAAACACAACAACTGACTCGATAGAACTGTACATAACACGTTGAATCACACATTACTTTATTTTGAGCCAATCGTTTTCCTAAACAAAGTTGTAAAATGGCTGTTTTAAGGCATTACATTTTTTTTCACATTATATACAGTGGTCTCCCTCCTCTATAGTTTTTACTTAAATGTATTCAAAATGATAACATGGCTCAAGCTGAAATGCGTGATCCATTTGGTAATGATGGCATGCCGTTTACAACCAGACTCAACCAAAGAAGCGATGTAATAACGCTGTTTGGAATGTCCCTAACGTAAAACTTCCTAGTTGTCACATTTCTTGTGTTCCTTTCATTAGCGTGTTTCTTCTCTTGCTGTCTTTAAATAAAGATTTACTGTAATATTTTATATAAAAAATATGTATTTGAAATTCAATATTTTCAAATGATTGAAATACTGTATGTTAGTTTTTTTTTTAATGTAATCTTTGGCCAATTATTTGTGACTGCACTATACCCCTACAGCCACTTTGTGTGTGTGTAGTATGCACATACCTTATTGCCTCCTGTCAGACAGGCTATTTGTCAAATGATCTGTGTTGTGCGTGCAACATTGGTGTCTGATTGAGTCTGGCGTCTGTATGCCAGCGATGTGGTGCTCGACACATTTGTTGAGGGTTGGCAGGTATTAAGATGTGTTAACAGCCTGTTGTGATCACTGTTGACTGTGCCTTATGTTCTGTGGGTTTCATAGTGACCACGCTGCGCCAGCGGCTTCTGCAACCTGACTTCCAGCCTGCTGGGGAGTCTCAGCTCCACCCCAAACACAAACACCTCCTGATGAAACGCTCGCTGCGCTGCAGGGTCAGTACCGCTTTCATACGGCCTCATCATTCAATGTGTTACTTGAAACTGACATGTGGTATTGTTGTCTTCCTCTAGAAATGTGAGCACAATCTGAGCAAGCCAGAATTCAACCCTACTTCAATCAAATTCAAAATTCAGCTGGTGGCTGTGTAAGTGTTGGTCACTAACTAAAGGTGATTCATTTTTGAAGGCGTATTCAGAAGTAGAAAGGGTAAAAGCGAGGACCTTTTGATCATGAAGGCATAACTCAAGTAAATGTAGGTAACCAGAAATCTACTGTGTAGCTGCATTTTAATCAACATTTATTTTTGTGCATTTTCAAAAAATGTCACTGCCAAAAAAAGGTATTGAGGTGAAAGTAGGATGAAATCCCTCAAAATATAACATTTTATAGAAGTTGGTGTTCAAGAACAATCCTAGAGTCACCACCATACTTTGAATTAGTTCCACCTCTTCTTGTAGTTTGTGACACTGCCCTGTTTTAATGAAGTCCGAACATAATACTTACTTTCTTTTCCTTCCAAAGGAGTTATATTCCTGAAGTGAGGATTATGTCCATTCCAAATCTCCGCCACATGAAGGTGAGTGAATTTATAATTTTGATATTAATCATAACCCATACCTCAACATTTGAATCTAACTGTTTTGTTGTTGTTGTCAAGACGGACAGAATGCTGTAAAGTGATATAGGCTACTGTAGTTATAGCAGTGACTGAGACAACAGGCTGAAAAACGAAGCCAAGTGACAGCTGTTTAAGTGAACATGCGCGAGCGCAACTGGTTTTGGCCCTCATCAAGTCACGTTTCGGCCCTTACACCGAATTGAGTTTCACACCCCTGGTCTTGATGATCGAGCCCTCTATTTTATGTGAAGTGTTTTCACTTTGCTGGAAAAAAAGCAGGCAAAGTGCGGGCATTAAAATGGCTGCATGCATTCCTTTACTTGCCGTTTCCACTGCTTAAGTGATTCAGTTAAGAGAAATCATTGATTTGCGCTGGTACGTATTGCCAACCCACACAGGAGGCGCCTGGAGGCATTTGTTAAAAGTTAAAATATGGGCAGGAAAACACAGATCCTTTTAAGCGATGAATGAGGAACACTTAATGTGAATGTGAACCTTTTGAGCTCAGTATTGTCTGGTTTCGAGAGCTACTTAACCAGCCTGAAATTGGAAAAACATGTTTTTCCTCTTCCCCTTATGTACTTTATGTTGTCTGTTCAGGAGAGCCAAGTGCTACTGACCCTCACCAACCCTGTGGAAAACATCACCCACGTCACCCTGGTTGGTTGCGAGGAGGGAGATTCAGATGACGTCAACAGCACTGCCAAGGTACCATAGATCATGCCACTGTCCCCCAAATTGATATTGAAATATATATTTGGACCACCATAAGAAACGAGTACCGGTAGATTAGAATTGTGGGGAGATGACAGGGGAGAGAGAGAACCCCATAGATGTATACAGTACACATAGTGTACGTAGATACCATATTGGCCGCTGCTGTTCATTGGAAAATCACCACCATATGGGCAGGGGCAATCCGTGCCTCCAAATGCATGTATGTGTCATGTATGTATATTGAAGCAGGGGCTCTCTCCACAATTAAAATAACCATAACTCACTGAATTCAAACCCGACGGTTTGGGTTGTTACAAATGTCAGACGTGGATACCAACTAGACTGTGGAGGTCTGCCATAGACTAATTTGTCCCGCCACAGTCTCCTAATAAACTGAGTTTATGTTCCATTATTATATTTCTTCATATGAACATGACAAGATGTTAATGTCACAAAAGGGAATGATAGGGACGTTCTCCCCAATTTCCCTGCATGTACCACTGAAGCCAGCCAATGACAAACATCCCTTCACGCTCGGAGTGTTTAATAGCTTGTTTCAAGTTCAGCTCATTCAACCCCTCTTTACCTGCTCATCACAGAGGAAGAGTGAGACTATTAACTTTGGCACGGGCGTGTGCGTGAGACATAACCATGGCAGTTTCACAGGACCAGTGCTCGCTCACCTTTCATTGCAAATGAATTACTACAGTACATGACGTGAAAATGTTTTAATGCAGCAAGCAGCTTATAAAGCCTTCAGTGTGAATTTGTCGTTTCCTTATGCTAGATTAAAAATGGCAGTACTGACGTTTGTACAATAAACGATTTCCCGAGTAAAGCTTAGCACGTTCGTCAAGTCAGATGAATATACTATCTTATGTAGTCTATTCTCATTAAACTCTTACCTTACACTCTGTGCAGTGATTATGATTATTAAACATTTTAATTTCAAGTACCTCTTGTTTGAACATTTTAATATGCATTAGGCCACATACCCCTATGTAATTAAAAAATATATATATATCTGGGACCCCAAGCTACACTGTAAAATCCAGTGTTACTTTAACTATGAGTACAAATGGAACCCGTATGTGGACCCTTAAGGTCAACTATCAATCATTGATAGTTGGTGAATCCCTGAACCCCCTCAAGGGTACCTGGGGGACCCCGGACCCCACAATGAGAACAAGTGCTGTACAGCAGTGGTTCCCAAACTGTGGGTGGGGACCCCACGAGGGTCTCCAAAATATTTTGGAGGGTCCCCAGATGATTAGCTTAATGTGCAACATTGTTTTCTCACTCAACAGTAAACAAACCAACATACAGTATAAGTGTATACAGGGTAGCTGCACATTTCTAAAGTTACAACTTTAGAAATGTTACTTTTAAGGCCTTTTCAATACCAAATTGGCCAAATTGGCAGATACTATGTAAGAAAGAGGCAAACATTGTGAAAATAGCCAACCTACAAGCTCACAAAGTTTTCAAATTATGTCAAACTAAATGTAATGCCTACAATTCCAAGTCCTTGTCAGGGTGATGGGTCCCCAGTTCAAATATGATTCTTTTGGGGGCTCGCGGCCTGAAAAGTTTGGGAACCCTTGCTGTACAGGAGGGTATCTCTTTCCGAGATGCTGGAACCACCCCATCTAGCACAAACAATCATGCCACGTTCAAAGTCACTTGATCATTCTGATGTTGGTGGAACTGTAACTGAACCACTTGGCCCTTTCTACATACAATACTTTATATACTGAGATGCAGCCACATCACTCTCTGTTTGGAGGAGTAGGTTGTTTACATTAATGAACAGGTGTATCTAGTAAAGGGGCCACTGAGTGTAGGTCTATCTTTTTGCTCTAAAAGTGCACCAGGATGATGCATTTAACCTACAAATGTGAAAAAAGCCTCTCTTGGAGGAGGATACCCACTGACCATAAGGTCTGCCCCCCACCACCTAAGTAATGGTTATAGAACAGAGAAAGGTTTTATTCTCAGGTACTTTGCGTACAGTATATACAACTCTGATGCATATTTCTTGCTGTGGTGTTACGGCAAGTTGCCGCAGCCAATATGGTGCCGACATTGACGTACAATCCAGTGGCCATGTGGTGTCTATGCATAATTTATATCTATAGTGAAACCTATGAACTAACTTGTCATTGTTATACTTTCTCTCTTCTAACTGGTGAAATAATGGTGAAAGTAAACTGTTACTTACGCCCACTGGAACCTCATCCTGGACCCCTGGCGGACCCCGTAGCCCACCTTGAGAACCACTGATAGAGTAGTATTACTGAATCATGATTCCTCGAGGCCATGCTGTGACTTGTTACCATAGATATAGAAACCTAGATACCTCATTGGTCTCTGCAGTTCATTGGAGCGACCTGTATCGTGGCCACCATTTTGGAGAAGGCAAGCTTCCTGACTACTGGCCAATCACAGCGCGTCTTTTCCGGGACTTGTCAGAATCTAGTTGTATAAATATATTTGTATACAACTAGATTCTGCCAAGTCCCGGAAAAGACGCGCTGTGATTGGCCAGTAGTCGGGAAGTTTGCCTTTTCCAAAATGGCGCCCGAGATACAGACGCCTCAGAGCCGGAGGAGGCGTCTACCTTTATATGTCTATGCTTGTTACAGTTCTTTATTTCAGCACCAGGGTGTGCTTTGTGTGTGAACTACTGTAGAATCACTACTAAATGATAGCCTTTGTAACTTTGATAATAATTTACAAGGTGATTAAATATGTTAATCAGTGTCAGTGACAACGACGGGATTAATGAAGTCATTTGAATCGTTGTATAAAGTGTGAAACCACTGAATGTAGTGTTTTACTTTGTATTTATAGGTGATGGTTCCCACTAAGGAGTTGGTCCTGGCAGGGAAGGATGCTGCAGCAGAATACGACGAGCTAGCTGAACCTCAAGACTTCCAGGATGACCCAGAGTAAGCACGCACACACACACACACACACACACACAGATATAAACACGCAGGCACACTTTATGTCCGTCCATACGTCCCATTCATGTGAATGCGATATCCCAGAAACGCATTTAGCAAATTTCTTACAATTTGGCAGAAACGTCCACTTGGTCTCAAAGATGAACTGAATCGATTGGACGCAGACACAAAATCCTTGTAGACCAACATAAACCATAATTAAAAAAGACTTGATCTTGGACATGTAAGCATGAAAATAAACATTCCTTTGTCCTTACATATCTAGTTTCCCATTGTATGAAGAAGAGCATGAGACCAAAACTTGCGCGACTACTGTGAAGTGTCTTTAGTTTCCCACCCGTCCCGTCAGTACACACACTCATTTTGTCATCTTCCTCCCCTTGCAGTGTCGTGGCCTTCAGGAAATCCAACAAGATTGGTTTCTTCATTAAGGTAATCCCCCAGAAGGAGGAGGACGCAGACGTTACCGTGTCATTTAAGATCCGCCATGACTTCCGCAACCTGGCGGCTCCCGTAAGGCCCAACGAGGAGGGTGGCGGCAGCACCACGCCCGTAGCCATCTGGCTCACCCACAATGTGGAGCTGCATCTGGGGCCGCTGGCCCCCTGAGAACATGATGAGAAACAGTGTTACACACACAGTACTAAATCACTCCCAGAGTCTTAAGGCTGATTTATACATCATCACTCTAATTTTCATGTCGCGTGACCCTTTTGACAATTGTCGAAAAGGGCCGTGAGATGAAGCATAAACTAGCCTTTAGGGTTGGGAATGAACGGTTCCACATTCCTTAAGCCTGATTTATACCAAAAGTAGCACATGGTACAAGCTGACAACGTGTTGCGATGCGACTCGTCGTGTGAGCTTGTAGATCTGCTATTTTCGGCGAGCGACACCGCAATTAAGTATAAATTCAGCGTTGGAACTCTGCGTTTGATTGAAACTATACCAGGACTTTCGATTCTGCTTATCGACACAGAATAGCGCTGTTCAGATGCAGTTGTCATACAATTTGGCCTAATGTACGATAGTTGTTCTCAACTATACTTGCATGACATCACCAGTTAGGTTTTGCCGCAAATGGTGACGACATAGTCTAGCAGCTGACAATACCACGGCTGACTGCAAACATAATGGCCGGCTATGCTTCATTTAGGTGGAAAATTGCATTGATAAAATGTAATGCCACCTGTATTTTCTTCAGCATGTTGTGTTTTTAGTACCATACGGTCTTATCAGTTCCAATGGTTACTCCACACATGGCTCATCATGAAGACAAATAATAATGGATAGGATGCCTGCATATTTAAATGTTCCTACGCGCCTATATTAATGATAACGTGATGGACAACGTTTTATACCAGATGTGGGTCTTCGCCAAACATCTTGTCATGCAAGTTAAGTGTGCGAGCTTCCTTTCAATTATTCTACATGATTTCGTCAGTCCAGCACCTACCACTACCGTGAACATGAAGTAAACCTAACACTTTTGTGACACTTGGTGAAAATTCACCGTACAGTTGCAATGTAGAAGTGCTAAATTAATTTATTCATACTGTGCATACCTTTCTTAGAAGTCCAAGCAACAACATCTTCATTCGTTCCTCCCTGGGAGGTATAAAGTATTGACTTAGGCTGGCAAAGAAGGAAGAGAGGAAAATCACCTAGTTGAGTCTGCATACGTTGTCTACAGTGTAGTTTTCATATTTATTAGAAAACATTGCATAACCGTATGAATGAAGATGCTTCTTACAGGTTATAGAGGACTGCTCTAAAATATTATTTAAATGATAAATAATTGTAACAGCTACGCAGCTATAGAGGTATGTGATAGACACAGACATCCCCCCTCTGTCTCTGTAATACATTTTCATGTGATCAAGCACTCTTAAGATCAAACGGTAAAAGTCTATATTACTTCTGGTTAAGCTTGTATGCTCATGGGAGGAAGGACATCTGGTGCCTTTTAGTGTGACTCAAGGTCCTTGCACACCGGGGGCGTGACAAATAAACGATATGAAAATCGCGGGCGAGTATTCCGCATGAAAACTATTCATAGTTGAACACTAAGGAAATGAAATGTAATTTCCTTTTTTTTAAAGATTTATACTGTTGCAATTTCTTGTATGAATTAACATGCTAAGAATTGGTATGGAGAACTGAGAAAGTGTTGCATCGATAAGCAGAATCAGAATTGCTGATATACCCCCCCCCCCACACACACATACACCCCCCTCCTGCTTCTTGCTTCTGTGTCTTTTGTCATCACCATTCTCCGTTGATGAAAAATATTTATCCGCATGCAGCAAGTATCTTAATATCACATAATAGACCATGTCTTTTTTCAGTTACTGATGGTGTACTGTATTCTAAGGATCAAGGTAGTTCTTTCGGGGTGGGGGGGAGTCTTTAAACGGCATCGTTTTATTTTATTGTCTGATAAAGTCACAGTAAGTTTTATTGGCAGTATATAAAGTCTGTACTAGTAAGGCGCTGTGTAAATACATTGAGGTGTGTACTATGTATGTACCAGTTTACTGTATTAAGAACACTATCATCTATTCTAAATATACATTTCCGGTTGTTTGAAGAATCTACCAACCTCTCTCGTCAGCGGGTGTCTGTACCTCTGTGACTTTTTTTGATCGCTAGTGTTTAACCTCTGGAAGTCTTTGGTTTGTAGGAAGACAGAGCCTTACAACACATAAACCTGTACTGGCTAATAAAATGTGATACTGTAACAGATTCGCTGGTCCTGTTTTCTTGAACTGAATATAAAATGAAAATAGTTATACTTTACTAATAATTAATAAGTCTGTACATCTTGGATTTGTGCCTATTGACATGACTTCCGGATATACAGTACCAGGTCTGTTTTTGTCTCGTTTTGTGATCATTTACTCCACAGGGTGGCGCCACAGGCTAAGCAAATGTACTGAGTGGTGTGTAGAGGGAGGGTAGTATTGCAGACTGGAGAATAGAATTAGAATAGGAAGAGGACATGATACTGTAGGTGTGATGATACAGTATGTTGGTGTTATTCAAGCAACTAAAAGATGCTTCTGACAATGTGAACATGTGTAGGGTAGCTTACAGAGCCAGCATAACGCTTCATTACTGTATGTGTTACTGTATATTTCCCAAACAGACTAGACAGAAACCAGAGCCAGTCAGATGTGAATGTTTTGAGGAGAATCCAAGCAAAGCTGAATGCTTGAATGATTTGCCTCATTAGAGCGTTGGACCTACTGTACAGCACCTTGGCAACATCAATAACGGATCAAAGAAAGCGTTCTAACGGATAGACTTTTTCATGAACCATTTTAAACCTGGCATTCCTTTTTTGGGCATATCATTATAGGGGAAATTGTTCAAAAAACAATAGCCGATCTGCAGGCTCACAATGCGTCTCATTTGTCACGCAAAATACGTATATGGCGTAATTGGTTAACTTGTGCAATTCTTATTGGTGGTCGTATGCTACTGTATACAAAGACCATGCCTACATGTGGAATAGTTTATTGGCAGCCCAGCAGATAGCTGGTGCAAGCCGGGCTGCAGTTTCCCCAATGAGGCCTTCTGCTGTGTAAACAGACCCTCGCTGCCTCGGTAATAAAGCCAGGATTTTCTTTTATCTTGGGCAGATATAAACAGCTCAGAAGAGGGGCCTGTGTGAGAGTCATAAATCACCTCCGAAGATGAGGTAATAAAGAACACATGCGGGGAGGCCATACCAACTGAAGCATGGCTCTCTGACTCCCTGTTGCAGCAGTGTCTCTGGCTGCTGGGGTAGTGCAGCAACAGTACACCTGCACTGGTGCAGTGTCACTGCAACCCACATGGGAATACAGTCATGTCCACGTTAAATAGATTATGAACTCTTACCGTGAACGCATTTCATTTGCAGAAAATGTATGTCAGGTGCTCTCATCTCGTTCACAACATAGACTTATTTAAATAAATGGTAAATGGTGCATTTATATATCGCCTTTATCCAAGGCTTTTTACAATGATAAGTCACAGTCACACTTAGTGTTTTTTTTATTTGTGCAGATGAAGAGCATTCTGATCTGGAGAGATTGGTAGGAACCGTGACGTACTGTATGACTCGGGGAGGGCTCTGCTCCAACCTCTCATTGACCCGTGTTACAGACCTCAAGAGCAAAACAAAAACAGCTTTCTTCATGCCAGGATTTTACTTTCCTGGATCAAGACAAGGCTCATTTAATGCACGCTTCACTCTCCTTAGTTTGCAGAAACTTCTGCACAACTTTGTTTTGAAGGTATTGACAATCCGTTTTAAAGATGTTTGTTGATATTTAGTAAATCGCTACTTTCCTTCCATGTCCTCTTTTCCTATAATCCTTTCTCTCCCCCTCCCTTCCTTTCCTCTCGACCTATTTTTCCTCCCCTGTCCTCTCCTCTCCTAACATCTTTATTTACAAAGACAGCCCAGTCATTCCTTTCTGAACTACCAGTGCAGTTTGACTGCACCCGGGTCCTTCCCACAGTGATGTCATCCCCCAGTCGCCAGTAACTCAACCCCAGCCTCTGCATAACATACGAGGAAAACAGCAGAAAAGCTACACCTCTACAGAGGCAATAACTCTAGTCTGTCTAATAACAGATGGCTTCTACCGGCCTGTACAGAGTATAATATTCTAGGCCATTTACCCCTTTGTTAACAAATCAAATATACAGCATGGAAATAGAAATTAACTGAAACTAACTGAGTGGAGAAACATAACAAATGCATCTGATTCCATATAAAGTCAAAGATATAAGTCACAAGCATGATAACAATCACAAGCAATTAACATCGTATCATGCTTTGTTGCGTGTTTACAAATGCTGAGCATGACCAATTGACCTCAATTTCGGATCAAGATGGCAAGAGAAAAAGATCTCAGCGACTATGAAAGAGGGTTGATTAATGAGGAACAGATGGCATTAGTGGGGTTATGTACTGAAAAACAGAGGAGAAACTCTTCTCAGGTGACTGAGAATGTCAATACAGCATGTGATCAATCTGTCTGCAAGAACAGTCGATCCATCAGCAACTACAAAGACAGTGATGTATAGTAGGGTTGCAGTGCATACACCCTTCATTACAAAGATGAATAAATACACATTTGAGAGTTCAGTGGTGTAAAAAGTTTAAAACCATAGGCGCTGGTCTACAGAGATGGAAAAAAGTGGTATGGTCAGATGAGTCATCCTTCACCATTATGCTCCACAAGTTTGCAAGTGTGGTGTGCACCAAGGGAACGGTACAGGCCTGAATGCTTGACCCCTTCAGTGTGTTGGTGTGATGGCTCTGTTATGTTGTGGGGGGACAATTCTCTGGCAATGGTTTGGGTACACTTGTCCCCTTCGGGGGAAGGGTCACTGCAAATCAATAAAAAGTTATTGTGAGTGATCTCCTTTATCCTATGGGAGTAGTCTCTTCTAAGGTGATAATGTCCCCATTTATAGGGTACGAGGAGTGGCTTGATAAGTATAACAATGATGTGAAATATGATGATGTAGCTTTTACAGTCACCAGAACTCAATCCAATTGAGCTATGGGAGATTTTGGACTGACATGTTAGGCAGCTCTTTCCACCACCAATGAGGGGATATATTTTGTTAGAATGGTGTTCCATCCCTCCAGTAGAGTTCCAGAGACGTGTACAACCTATGCCAAGGCACACTGAACCTGTTCTGGTGGCATGTGGTGGCCCAACACTTTACAAAGACACTTTATGGTGGTTTTTCCACTCATTTGTCACCTGTCTGTACATGTGGAAACGGGTATGCTTTCTCCATTAATGAAATGTATCAGGTCTGTCAGGTGAGCGTATATTCCTGATTTAACCCTTAGCAGGAGTACTATAGGCCTAAAAAATGACTGTTTGTGCACCACAGTTTGGATGTGCAACAAAGTAATCGTTTTCAGAAGATGAGAAGCTCCTTTCTTCACTCTGTCTGAAACCATCAGGTCCTAGCGCTGGACCTTGAGCTAGTCCCACTGATGAATCACCACCTTCATTTTCTGCTCACCGGACCATCATCTGGTTAATTAGGGGTAATTGATGATGTCTGCTCAGATTAATAACCTGTAGGCATGTGTGCCTCCGGAGCAGGAAGAGCCAAACCTGGTGAAACCTTAGCCCACTCCTCTACTGTTTCTCTTTTCTGTCATCCACCCCCCCCTCTCTGTTTCATTCTCGTTGGGTCCTGAAGGCTGGAGGTTGGATGGAATGTTGATTTTGGAGGCTGGAGTGAAAAAGAACACTCTGAGAAAGCAGATCCCCCCCTCCCCCCTCCGTGCACGCACCGCGGCTGTCACGGGCCCAGACTACAGCCCGCTCTGTGTGTTTTTACTTCTTATTTGCTCAATCGCTCACCGGGTGCATTACGTGTATGAAGGCGCAACTGTGTCAGCAAACTGATCCGAGGCCAGTGTAGAGAGGGGCCTCGTGGGAGCTATTGGAGCCTGGAGGGCAAAGAGTCTGTGTTTTCATACTCCAGTACGGTCGCCTCCGGGGGCTACCAGACGTTCCTCAATGGAAAGACTGGAGTGGACCCGAGAAGTGTCTGGGATAGTGTGAACCAAAGGAGGAATCCTCTGGAATGTCTTTATAAGGTGTGATGTTCAGCAGGTTGAACGCCAGACCTGGGTGCATGGAGTTGAGCCTGACTGTTAAGGTGGAGCTCTCTGATCTACTGCTGTTCAAGCGATGTTCAACTTTTGGTAGAACCTTGGGTTGTACTGAGCTGCCTGGGCATGATGTCCTTTATCTTTATCTGTGCTCCGTGATCGAGAAGCCGGAAGTAGATATTTGATTAACTCCCACTGCATAGTGAAACAATGAACAAATGTGAACAAAGCAGACTCTACCAATACAAAAATAGCCCCGGTGCTTATTTTTGGAAAAGCGAAATGGCTGTATTCATGTTAAATCACCCTTGACAGAAGTTCTCTAGTCGTACAGAAATCAATAGGTCCCCAATATCGCTGTAGCATGAATGAATGATGACCAGTAGGTGAAATAGGCCAGGTGGGGGAAAGCACCAGGACGGGTTTGTTATAATTAATGTATTTACAGAATCTGCTTTGTTTGCATTTTTATGTGCTAAAAGTGTGTATTCTTTAGCCCGATTTGAGTGAAAGGAAGGATTTTGGACAAGATTTGGACTCATACAGTATTATGCCCAGATAGCTGTAGAACCGCAGGGCTCCTCCCTTGCTCAACATCACTTTAATGTCACAAGTCACTGTCTGACGCAAGGTTGATGTTGAGGGAAACTTTGGCCTCTGAACAAGAATGACACAGTGCCGTTTGCCCATATTAGCAAACACACCAGATAACCACAGTCTCTCTGACACATTTACTATGGGCTCAGATCTCTCTAAACTGGCCACACCGAGAGCTCATTTGCTCATTTGGGGGCCAGACCACGATTATCCTCCCTGAGGTCCACATGTAGTCACCCAAACAAGGTCCATCAGTTGGTGAAATGAACTACATGGCCCAAAGAAATTCAGCCGCACTCCAGCAATAATGGAAGTTCAATAAATAGACACTTTCCATTAGGGGAGCACTTGTTATAGACAACCTATTGTTGTTCTGCTGCACAGTGGAGCCAGGGGCTTTTCATAAGGCTATGGCCCATTAGGCCCTGTTGAAAGGGCGCTGGCTGCTGCGGGTGTGTAGAGGATATGCCTCAAGCAGAGATGTTCCCTCTGCGTTATGTTGTACAGCTTCCAAAACCTCCTGCCGCCCAGGGCCCAGCCCAGAACAACCCACCACCGCACCACAGGCACGCTTTACGTCCCCATAAACAACTTTTACCCGTTACATTTCACAGATACTCCACTTTGACGCACTTTCACACAGCACATGGGGAAACACCGAAAATAAGTGAATCGCTTATAGCCTATATATAAAAAGCTCTATGAAAGAGTCAGACACCAAATTTCCTCGCCATATAAATGCCAAATGTACTGTTGGACACGAGAAAGTGAATGTAATCTCACTGAAGGATACAAGAAGAGAACTGCATATTTAGCATAGCAGCCAATTTGACGGTTGATTCCCTGGAAGGCATGAGACTCTGAACCCTCAAAACTGTTTGGTTAAAAAGGAACAGAATAGTGTGCTGGAAGAGTCTGCGTGAGAAGTGATGTTAATGATGAATGTTTTGCCTTAATGTCAGAAGGAAACCAAAACAGACAGTAACCATTAAGACTATAAAAGTATGACTATGACCAGAAACCATTAAAGCTCAAGTGAGTCACCTGGGAACTGAATTAGCCGTGGATGCAATAGATCTGAGTTTTGATTCAGTGCCTTTATAAGACCAAAGTGTTTTTGATTGCCACTTGCACAGTACATACCGTAAGCCTATGCCCATGGGGTTAAAGACAACATCCCTATTTTGTAGTTGCCAGTTAGACTGGGCTGTAGATACTTATTTGAACAGCTCAAAGCTAGCAATTAGCCGTGGAAGAGGAGTCAGACTCAAGATCCCACAAGGACTGTGGTCGGCAGAGAATAGAGGGCAGAAGTTAGAAATCTCCTCGTCATGCCCGAGGAATCTCACAGAGATTATACTTTGCCTTAACCCAGTAAGACCTGAGGCCGATTCTACAAATGTCTTCTAAATACTATAACAGTTTTCTGAAAAACATATGTTACTATATGAGTGGTGCTCAAACTTTCATGTCAAGGAACCCAAAAATTATATATATTTGGCCGCAGACCCCCATCCAAAATATTGTGTTCCAGGGACCCCCAGAAGCAAAGATGTGAGTTAAAAATGTTCGCTTTAAATATATATATATATATATATACAATATGATTTGCACAAATATTAATGATTTTTCAAAAATATTAGATCTACAAATGTGGCTCAAAGTGACACGCTATGAGCTTGTATATCTGCTATTTTTGAATTGCCAAAGAAATGACAAAGATGCTTTCCCGGTTTTAACGGGTTAATGCTGTAGGGAAGGATGTTGTTCATCTGTGCTAAAAGACATGAAATGACAAGGAACTGGAAATAAAATTCACATGGCAGCATGCAATTAGTTTTTATTGACGAGATTAGCTGTTCCGAGATGGTCTTGGTTGCAGACACTATACAACACATTGATTTATACTTAGTTGCGAGCTGGTGTCGCTCACCAAAAAACGATTTATAAGCTCGCAAAGCGTCTTTGTGAGCTTGTAGATCAGCTATCTTCGTTGCGTGACACTGTGCGCAACCAAGTGTAAATCAGGGGTATGCCCCAACAAACTCCAAGGATGCAAGGATGTGCAGTAGATTGTGAATGCCCATTCACCGCTTCATCACTCTTTGTCTCTAGTCTACTGTCTGGACACAGTGTGCCGATGCACTAATGAGTCCTGTAAATCCATGCACTTTGTGGGTAGTCCTGCAGTGAATATGTTGGAAGCGAAGTGATTTCCTTGTACGAACTTCCTACCCGACAATGTGTTTCTGATACTGATAGACACAAATCACAACTTTCAGAGCTTCTCTATTTAGCTCAAGCTTTCATTCAAAACAGATATAGTGGTATTATTACCATTCCATACTCTGTATTTTGTATTTTATATTTCTGCATCTTGTTGGCCAGTTCTCCCTGTGGGTGGCAGTTCACGCCCCTCATAAACTGGCCATCCAAGATGTTAGAAAGAATACAGCTGTGGACTGATGTCTTCGCCAACGTACTGTTATTAATAGAACGCAAAACAACCAAAGGTTCAAGGGGTTCTGTGACAAGAGTTCGCCTTGAATTTGATTTCCCCAGTGGAGCATAATAAACAGGCTTTACAGTTTGTTGGCTCCACAGCCATTCTCCATCCATTTCCTGCTAATAAAATCTGCGAGGTGATTTTTACAAAGCAGGATTTAAAAAACAAAAGGTCTGATATGGTCAAAATGACCCCCCCCCATAAGTCTAACGAGATGATAGTTGTATTTTGTGTTTGAACTGCGATGGCCGGGGGCCATGTTCTCCAAACAAATATTATTTACCAAAGCATATCTGGTGCATGCAGCCCAGACAGACCGTTGGAGTGTTTGACTGGTTCAACACCCTTGCCAGACCATGTCCCTGGTTGGGGTTGCTGGGAGTGTGTGGTTACACTGGGGTTTGTGGACCTTTGTCTAAACCCATGTTGTTCTCTTTAATTTCCTGTTGAGGTGACTCACAGATTTGATTTCCTGCCTATGAGAGTGAAATTATCTTGTCATCCTCAGTGTACCAACCAGGGAGAGAAACTTACCCCCCCCACACACCACACAGAGGGTTTTGTATGTGGTAAATATCATACTCGAAGGCATTGTTTATATAGTTGTATGTTGTATATAAACAATATCTATTGTTGATGGATTACTCCGTTGATTTGTATTGATATAATAGAACCTACAACCTACAATAATCTGCCATTTCCAATATGGACCTCAGTGAGACTAAAATATAATGACGGTGCAGTGTAGTGCATGATTATGTGTCCTGTACCAGTTCCATGGATTGGAAGTAGGTCACAGGGGAAAAAAGCGGTAGAGCAACAGGGACAGGGAGAGAGTTCCTGGATGAAGGAGGTGGAGAAATCATGTCTGCCGAACTGGGATAGGAGTATTTTGGGTCTGGGACCAATTTGAGATGTCTTCCACCCACTTCCTGTGCAGCATGGTCTCATATTTATCATGCCTCACCTCGACCACACCGGTCATTTTGGATGCATCTTGTTCTTTACATGTGGCGTGTCAGACGCAAGGCACTCATCTGCAAGCTATCATTGCATTAATGTATTATAATGGAATTCACTGGACAAACACCAGATCTGCAGCGTTCTCAGACTCATAAGAGCGTGTGTGCACACACACTCACTCGCACATTTTAATACATTTATTTCGGTTCACATTCTGTAAGTAGTAGATACTAGATAGTAGTCGATGAATAAATGGTGGAAAATCCAGGGCATGTATAGGGCATGTATATCTAGTAAGAGCCCATCTATGAATACATAAAACACTGCCTTCTTCAAATGTGGATGCCTGCCAATTACAACAGATATGGAGCAGGATCTTGCCACTGCCTCGGTTTTTGACTTGGGCATCCCTCCCATCTTTAGACCCCTCACAACCAGTCTGTGGACATTACCTAGGCTTCCAAGTATAAACACAAGCAGTTTACTCTTGTACCCAAGCTGCATTTGCTACTTTAAAATCTTGGTATGGAATGATTTTTCTAGTCAAAAGTACTCCCTACAGTACTTCCAAAATGGGGCTTGTTCTTGACACATGCAGACACACGCACGCACGCACACACACACACACACACACACACACACACACACACACACACACACACACACACACACACACACACACACACACACACACACACACACACACACACACACACACACACACACACACACACACACACACACACAAGCACACAGGCACACATGCATTTTAATACTGGTTCAAATGAAATACATGACCAATTTAAAATAAACATGGAGAGGAAAAGATGAAAGACTCTGTGTTATCCAGTGGATTCCTCACTAGGAATTTAGTGAATTTCTTTCAAACTGAGTATGGAATGTAGAAAACACAATTTAAGACATTTCAAGAGTTTTTTTTGCCTTCATTACGATTACTGAATGAATGATGATTTGATATGATTGTTTTGACACTACCCGCGTAGTTCTCTGACAAGGTGTGTACTGTAAATATTACGGGTCTAACAGTTCATCGTACTAATTGATTTTAATTAATAAAATAGTATATAGAGCTTGTAGCTCTGCTATTTTCACTTTTTTTGCACGACATTGACAGAAACATGAACAACATTAAGTCAGTGAGAGGTTCTAAATGTCGGTTTCGGTACATTTTCGGTTGATTGCCCAGCCGTATAGTGGCCGCCCTCTCCAGCCAGGTATGTGAGCGTTCACCGATTCTGGCAGTAGTAATACATTCTTGACATCTTTCCATTTACTTGTGGATAGATGGATGAGTTTGACCCTAAAGTGCTTGACCTTGGTCCGCCTGGAGCACGAACAAGACCCCCCCCCCCCCCCTCGCCCCCAGGAGCACCATTCCTTTCTCCATTCCTCTGGGACACGTTCGGCGTTGGAGCCAGCACGTTCAAAGTCTTTGCGAGACTTTCAATTTGTTGGGTGCTGAAAAGACGGACCACCTTGGGGAGCCGTTTCATAGAAATGAGGCAATTTTAAGGGGATTTTTTATTTGAAACTGGAGAGAATAATAAACGACAAAAATGGAACGTTTATTGAATGTGGGCGTGTGCAGGTTTACGTAAGTGTGGTTCTAAGCCCGGGGATTTAAATGACTTAATGTTCCTGATGTTGCTTCTTGCACAACATTGTTTATTAACGGGATCTCATGCCAGCGAATTGTCCAGCATGCTCTGTTATTAAGGGCCCTTCTCTTCCCCGCTCTGCTGAGTTCATAAATATTTTTGTGCCGGGGTTATCATAACACGACCTTATGAAAAAGCCAAACAAAGCATTCCTTCTCCTTAGGAAGGTGCCGGTATTCAGAATAGGAGTCTCCTACAACCTTCTCTCATTCTCTTTTTCATGTGCCCCCCCCCCCCCCCCCCCCCCCCCACACACACACCCACCCTCCCATCAAACAAAAATCTCATGCTTTTTACTCTCTTTCACTGCCTATGTTTCAAGAATCAAGAGGGGGTTGTTTCTCACTCACAGGTTGTACACAGGTACAAGCAGCGAAATGTTGGTGGGACATGCTCCGCAAGACTGTACAACGTCATCAATACAATTGTCAGGATATTACAGTACTGTATGAAATAAAATAAAAGGAGAAAAGAGAAAAGAAGATAGCACTAACAGGGAATGTGCAATGGGGAATGTGCAGAATCGAGGATATGATAGATTAAACATCAAATGTCAAAGTAATTATATGCCTATAGGCATCATATACTTCCTATGTACATCTGTGTTTTCCCCATTCCTCTCCACTTTCTCTTATTGCTTTTCCTATTTCTCCCTCTGTCCTGTCAGCCCCTAACCTCACTCCGTCAAATGGAAGAAGCTTGCGACACACATTTTGTTTCACAGCGTACTTGCATCTGAGACTTCGGGCGCAGAATCGATGACAGACGGAGTTTCATTTTTTCAAGCTACTAGGCAGGTGATTGGATGATCCCGCCCCTAGCAGCCGCTGATTGGTTCGTATGCGCAGCGGTTCGGGCAGCTTTACTCTGTGAGCAATCCCAGACCCTCCTTCCTGAAACCAAATGCAATGCAATGCATGAGATTTCCGGAGGGAGGGGGTGTTTACCAGGCTAGTCAGCCCCCCCCCCTCTCTCCTCTCAGTCCAGCCTGCTCCCTAATTAGAGGAGTAAAAATAAGAGTGGAGTTACTAAGCTGGTAAAGCTTGGAGGCCAGAAGGGGAGAGAACCAGGTTAGCTTCCAGACGAGAACCTCACCGCTGTACGTTTGTCAGCACGTAGCCTTTAAGTGGGTCAGGAAACTAAAACCCAGTGGTAACCTAGCCCCCTGAAACAGCCCTCAGTGCAGGGGGGAGCTCCGGGGGCTCCGGGCCCTAACCCAGCCACAGGGTCAGGCATTACCTCCCTTACCACGCCACCCCCAAAAACCCAGACACCTCAGGGACTGTAGCGCTGAATTCATTAGCAGCCTGTTACGCTGGTTGATCACCTGTGGGTTGGAACAGGGATTTCACTGTGGTTTTCTTGACTCAGCAGCCTTAACAGGATGGAACCTGGCACCGACTAGCTATTTATTTTTTTCATTCTCTTATTCAGCCTTGCAATCGGATAGGTCCAGATGGCCGCCTGCTGGATCTGATTGGCAGGCATTTATTTCAGGCTCTTTGTAATTTTGGGGTGTGTCTCCAGGGATTCTTGCATAACTGACGTTTCTGTTCTATCAATACCCAGTGTGTACAAACATCGCTGCATCGCGTTACGTAAGGATGTTCATTTTTGTAAGACATTGTTATGCTTGCTCATACACTCTGGGAATATTGTGCTAGACATAACTATTACAGATAGGCTTATTGTGTGCTGATGTGAATGTAGCTTAAGGGATTCTGATGATCTGATACAGCCTGTCAGTCAAATGTTTTTTCTCTGTTCACATACCCCATGATGAAGCAATGCATGCTGCAGTACTATTTCCCTCTCTCCACATCCATGGACACCTTCTCTAGGTCTTTCAACCTTTCATCCTGGTGTGAGTTTATAGTCCATGTTCAGTGAGAATGAACCCTCGGTAGACTTTTTACAGAACTCATACACTGCTACAATCCAGCATAGGAATTAGGCCCTCAAGTCACAGACAATTAGAGTTGTTTCTTTGCGCTCATGTTTTTGATTGAACTGAATGACTCCCTTGAACTTCATAACCTATGCCCTTCCTAGCCACCGATGTTTGCGTTGTCTCGACACATACTGCGTTTG